>NC_065514.1:35279693-35307773 GCF_006386435.1 Epinephelus moara
CAAAGCCTTCAATCTGGCTAAAAGACATCTGAAATACTAAAAAAAAATACAGTGGTGAAGTTGGGATTTGTTTCTTGAAGTTATATGCTCATCATCTTTTCTGTGTCTTGCAGGCTGCCAGGAGAAGCGGACTGGCCGTCAGATATTGTTTGTGGAAATCTGAAAATAAAGTTTCTCAAATTGACGAAATATGGTAACAGTCAGCTATTTTTGAATGTTAGCATTAATTTCTCACATTGAATGGTGAAATAGTTGTAGTTTGAAAGGTCCGACCTAAATGAATAAAGGTCTTAATTAACGAAGCATATTAATATAAATGAAGGAGCACCTACTGAGCGCAGCTTTTTATTGATCGTTTGAACGTCGCGTGGTGGTCATTTTTGATTAAAGGCCGACGTCTCAGCGACGTCTTGGCAATGAGCAAACGCTCTCCCTGCTACGTCTTAACGATCTAAACTTGATACATCGGGCCGATGTCGGCCAGATGTATGTGTGCTATCTGGGTCCTCTTTATCACTTTCCTCCATTGTGCCCTGGAGAGCCTTCTCAACAGCTGATCTCTCAACAGGAGGAAGGTAGTTGAGAAATGATGTCATCAGGATGCCTACATCAACTGAGTCAATGCCATGGATGCAGGCTAAAATGAAAGCCTTTGATAGCCTCACTGGCATGACACCGTGGTCTAATAATCCTTTCACCCAGATTTGTCCAGCTGCTTGCCATTCAGCCTCACAGAAATCTGGCCTCAGCCTTGGCACTCGCTCTGTTTCCCCTTTACACTGTTCAAGAAATTGCTCCCAGAATGCAGTGTAAACCTCCCTTGACACTCTAGCATCATCAATAGCTTTTTTCATTTACAAAGTCCATCTGTAGAGTCAAATTTATTATGCTGCTGTCCATAAATACACCCAAAAGATCTTCAACAACCTTTATCCTGCAAATTGATGCACGTCGTGTGCTCTCTGGATTTCCTGGGTAGTCAGGTGAGGTTGATGGGGAAAGCAGGCTGCTTGAATGTGAGGGCAAATCTTGTGGTAAAAGATTCAGTCCACTGTCCTGTGAGAAGAACAAAAGATCCACAAAACAAAAGAGTGTTGAATCAGTGAAGCAGAGGTGAAAATATCCTAACTTTTAGTACGTTTGTGTGAAGGTCAAAATAATACTGCATCCTATGTTTCCCATAATGCAACTCAAACTCCCCACCCACCCATGAGATCTTCTTTCAAACTGCACACCTCCAGTTTACAACATAGGCTTTCTATTCAAAAATTGCTGTCTCCAATCCCAAAACAAGGTAATATGACTTCATACTTTTTCAGACCCGTCAGAGCTCCTCCAGAGCCTTACGGGACATTAAACAAATGTTTTTAAAAGCTGAGCACTAGAGAAGACTGACCTACCACACCTTCAGAAAATGGTATGCTCAAAGGCTCCATCATATCACATCCAAACAGTTATGTAAAATCATACAGTAGTTTAGAGGATGTGTTCAGGGTTGCTTGCAGTGATGCATCTTACCTGTGCAGTTTGCACAATGGGAGTTGGAAAGCCTGCATAGGCACTCCATTCATCTCAGCACTCTGAAGAATGAATGAAACATAATGTATTAAATGACAGGAGACACTTTGACCCTAAAGTCTATGATGTGATTGCAGACTGTAATTTATAAAAGTCTTTCTAAATTAGTCTTCTACATCACCCTATCTTCTAGTTAAAACCAGGAACACTCATGAGATAGTCGTAAAAAATTCAAATAGATTTTGGGAAATGGAAAAGAAGACAAAAACCTCTAAAATTACAGAAACAGAAAAGCATCATAAAGTCACAAATCAATGCTTTGTGCTGCTGTACAATCCCAGGAATCAATTCAAAGGGACTCTGCACAACTTGTTTTTAAGACAAGTTGTGCATGACATAGCACTATACATTAGAAATACAAGTTCAAGAAAAATATTTTGATATAGAAATTTGATATAAAAAGGGAGAATTTTGAGATTGTGTGGAAGCAAACATGCCTGACTTAAGAGAGTAAAATTATATCTTACAGAGGAATTCCTCAGGTTTTCAGCAGCTATTATTTTGATTTTTTGCTATTTAAACTGTTCTGAAGTAGCAGCATATAAGTAGTAGCATAAGCAATGTGATGTTAATCAGTTATTGCTGTGGCAAAATGAAGGTCTAAATAAACTAGGCGTGAACTAAGATTGCAGTTGGTACAGTAAGCATTGCCCACAGCACTATAGGCCATTTCATTTGTGTGGGAACATAACAGTGCTTATGCCATAAAAAATAGGACATAGTTAATTTTTTTTGAGTCGGGATGGACAATTGAATTGTTTCATACAATCAAATTTGAAAAAAAGAAAGAAAATACTTTACTGACTTTAAGTAGCAGTACATTTCACTCTTTCTACTGGTTTAACCTGTATTAGTATTTCTACCTCCTTACCCCAAAACATTCCTGATCTTATCACATTATTATTACCTGTGTGACATCCTCACTGTTGACGTTATCCAATGTGATCATAACTGTCTCATCTCCATCTGCTCTGCCAAGGTCCTCTTCTGGATCCCATACAACTGTATCTGCCTCGTCTACTTCTGGAACCTCTTCAAAAGTAAAATGATAGATGTGCTCAGGCTCTGTTTGTGGAGAGACATTAGGGACTGCTCTGGTAAGGTCAATAATTTCAAAGCAGGAGTCAGGGAAATCATTAAAAGGCTGGAGATGATTCCAGACTTCATCATGATCACTTGTGTTGGTGTCCTGCCCATGGCCAGTGTGAGTTTTTTTAATGTCTGTTGGGGTTGAATGAGAGGGATGTGATTTTCCTGGATCTTGTGCTGTCACAGTCTCAGATTTTGTTCTTTGTTTTTTGGATCTTGGTTGCAACTGGAAATGCATATTCTGCAACAAATAAAAGACACATTTTCACAATTATTGTCGGCAGTAATTTAAAATCATGGAATGGATGAACCTATTTAAGATCAAATGGTGTGCAAAAAATGCATATGGTTCAAAGAAGCTCCACTAAAACCTATTAGGAAATATACAACATGAGCTATATTATTAGATATTCTTACATCTTCCAAAACATTGGCAGCAAAGTGGTAGGTGATATTTCTCATAAAAAAAATGTTTCTTACTGGTGAGAAAATAGGTGTTTACCATTGTTGGCACACAATCTCACTCTGTGTTTTATGAAATACATGTGCATTATCTTTTAATGAAGTTATTACCTGAAGTTTAATCTTCAAACAAAATCTCCTTCCATCTGTCATTACAAATATTGTTCAGATGAGTGTCCATGATCCAGTAGATCTGTAATCGAATCATCTGCATCAAGGTGAGATCCATCCTCAGTCAACTGTGAATCTGCTCCCTCAGTGATGCTGACAGATAAATCCTCAGATAAAGAATCTTCATCCAAGTGAATCCACTTCAGATGAAGACTGATCTGTTGAAGGTCCTTCGTCTTTTGTGCAAATATAAAATCTAAGCAGCTTCGGTCTGGTTTGTTCATACAGTCTGCCAACAGTCTCCTCACTTGATCGTATTCATAACTGTGAAAATGAAGCCATCCAATTTCAATCTTCCTGGAAGTCTTTTCTGCTGCAGTATTTCTCTGTCTTGCCATCCCTTCACCTGGGTTTTGGAGCACACCTGATGTACCACACAGCACACCTTTTGTCCTTGATCTCATTTTCCGAGTTTCTATTTAATCTCTTATCTTTGTATAAGAGTCTCTCTCTCACATTGTTTGTTGACAGAAGGAAAGGGCAGCTATTCTGTCACCATATGAAGTGATATATTTGGCCATTTGCTCATCAGTCATAATGGAAATTACTGCCTTGTCAACCTGCAAACAGAAAATATTAAAAGAGATACTTGAAATGTTTACTTTGAACATGTACGTCTAGACAGCCTCTACAATATGTGTTTCTTGCCATGGCGTCCACAGTTACCATGGTAACCACTTTTGTGGCATAAAAAGACACACAGCTTGACATAAGGCAAAGTGAAATTCAACATCTGTAACCCTAACGACATATGGTTGTTGGACTGGCATAACTTGACATTAGAGCGCTAACATTACAGCTGGTGTAATATTAATGCTAACTCTCAAGTTAGTTTCTACTGTTATTCCAAGCTCTGTGTTGTTACGCTGACTTATTACGTTACTGAATGAATTCTATGCCCACCTTGTCTCTTTTCATGTGCATGATGTCCGCTTGAGGGACCTCTCTCTCTCATGACTCCTTCTGTTTGCTGATTCCCAAATGGCCAAGCGACCAGACGATAAACAATCTTCTGTACTTTTGCGAGATCTCGCAAAAGTTTTGCAAGATATTGCAAATGTTTTGCGAGATCTTGCAAATGTTTTGCGAGATCTCGCAAAAGTACATCTTCTTTTTTTTTCAACCATCTATTTTTTCCCCCTTCCATGTCCCTTTAGGGGCTCCGTAGGTATTAGTCATGATACCTATTGGTACACAAAACTGGTAGATCGGCCCATTAGTCATGACTGATTCTGGGCTGGACCAATTACAGCTGCCAATCAATCAATCACACAGAGAGAGAGCAGATGACAAAATGGAGAGCAGCTAGAAATGCAAAGGAGGCGCGGAAAAAATAAGAGAGAAAAAGAGACAAGCCCTTCAGGCAGATGCTGCCAAATGTGTTAAAATGACACAGATGTTTGCTGGCTATGGCGGAGCTTCTTCAGCAGCAGCATCAATGGCCGCAGCCGCAGGTAATGGCAGAGGTGGCCGTCAGGTGGATGAGGCGAGGGGGAGGCAGGAGGAGGAGAGACCCGCGGCCGCCGCATATGACGATGGCACAGGTGGTGCAATGGAGGGGAATTTGAACTTCACGTAAGAAGTGATGAACTGCAGTCCACCTGGGTCAGATATGAATCAAGTTTGGTTGATAGTTTATTTTCGTTGTGCTTGCTAAATTTTAACACAGCATAGTTATGAGTAGGCCACGTTAGCTCAGTTAATAGCACTAGCTTGATTTTAACAATTTAGCTAGCTGTTGAGCAGCATGACAGGGTTTCTCTACTGCTGGGCTGTTTCTATGATGTTATACTAGTGATAGTGATCTTAGTGCTTCAGTAATTTGATTTTATTCATTTAGTTAATTAAGTATAGTCTTTATTAGTTAGGTAGTTAAATATTTCAATGTTTATTAATTGATATAAGTGCACTATGCAGTAATTCTTTACTCTGACACAGCTAAAGCTCAACAGAGCAAAAATGTTCATGTAAAACCAAATGATTAGGCTAGTATTCATCATAAACCCACTGCACTTGCAGATATAATTTAGATTGAATCAAATTAGGTTTTGCCAGGAGATGTGATGCTGCTCATTAACATAAAAGTGGCTTGGAGTTAAAAGTAACTAGGAAGTTGCATCAGTCCAGTGGATCAAGAGGTAATAATAATAATAATAATAATAATAATAATAATGACAGACAAAGCAAAAGCAGTGCAATGCAAAGCAAAGACATGATACAGAAAACAATAACAGATCTGACCTTAAGAAGACGGTAGCCGAAGACAAAGAAAAACAATAAAGAGATGATAAAAAGATTAAAAGACAATAGAAAGATGACCGAAAGACAACATTACATAAAAGCAAGTCTGTAGAAATGGGTTTTAAGAAGTGATTTAAAAGAAGTTACTGATTCTGCGAGCCTTATCTCCTCAGGCAGGTCGTTCCAAAGTCGAGAGGCCCTGATGGCAAAAGCACGGTCACCTTTAGGGCTCATTTATGCTCAACATTAAATACGGATCCGGATACGGACGGGGCCTTCTGTCCGTGCTCTGCGTTCATTTCGTCCGTATTTCTGCACGTTTCCATAAAGCTTACGGATACGGGCCAAACGGAGCAGTACCACCGGGAACCGTGGGGGCAGTGTTGCTGTCACTACCCGATACGTAGCTCTAGTGAGACACGAAGAAGAAATAACAATTCAATTTCTCTCATCGGCAGTACTAGAGAAAAGAATTCTCCGTCCTCCAGTCGCGATATATTTAACGGCCTCACCGACCAACACCTCCTACAATGCTGCCTCTGTTTTTGTCTT
Organism: Epinephelus moara; assembly: GCF_006386435.1. NCBI lineage: Eukaryota > Metazoa > Chordata > Actinopteri > Perciformes > Serranidae > Epinephelus > Epinephelus moara. The sequence goes on from NC_065514.1 coordinate 35,285,787, forward strand.
TTATGCAAGAGGTACATTATCAATATCTCCTCCACAGTCGCCATGTTTGTTTTTGAGTTTGTTGTTGTCATAAACTTTTGACGCTGGGCTGCCTCCTGGTGGATATATTGGTTAACATCCATGCCAACATAAAGGGTGCATGGAAGTATGTGGGCAGTGATGGTAACATCGTTTGAAACGGACGTATAGATTTTCGTATGTAAAGGGAGCATAAATGAGCCCTTAGAGTTAAGCCTCGACTTTGGAACAGCCAGAAGGGCCCCACCTGAGGATCTAAGACTGCGGGCTGGCTCATACGGGGTCAGCATATCTGTTATGTAGCTTGGAGCCAGACCCAGACGTGCTTTAAAAGTTATCAGTAAAATCTTAAAATCAATTCTAAAATGAACAGGGAGCCAGTGGAGAGAAGCCAGAATTGGGGTGATGTGATGTTGTCTGTTAAAACCAGTGAGAAGCCTTGCTGCTGCGTTCTGAACTAGTTGGAGGTGAGAGAGGGATTTTTGGGTTATGCTGGAAAGGAGGGAGTTGCAGTATCTGGAGAAAATGAAAGCATGGATGATTTTTTCAAGGTCAGAATGGTAGAGCATTGGGTTAATTCTAGAAATGGTTCTAATTTGGTGGAAGCAGGACTGGACAACTTTTTTAATGTGTGGTTTGAAACTTAGATCTGAATCGAACAGTACTCCTAGATTTCTGGCAGTGGGCTTCATGTAGGTGGATAGGGGACGGATTAGGGGGACTGAACAGTATGATTTCTGTTTTTGAATTGTTGAGTTGAAGGAAATTTTGTGCCATCCAACAGTTGACATCGCTGAGACAATCTACAGCAGCAGCTAGGCTTCTTGGGTCACCGGGTCTCAGGGGAAGGTATATCTGTGTGTCGTCTGCATAGCAATGAAAAGAAACGTTGTGTTGTTGAATGATTTGGCCAAGTGGAAACATAGAGATGGAAAATAAAATTGGACCTAAAATTGAACCTTGTGGTACACCACTGACAATGTGGGCTATGGAAGAAGTGAAATTACCACTGGTGACCGAGAAGGTTCTTTCTAAAGGGTTAGAATAAAACCAATCAAGTGCAGTGTCCTTGATGCCCACCCAGGTCTTAAGACAGTAAACTAAAATAGTGTGGTCTACTGTGTCAAAAGCTGCACTTAGATCTAAAAGAATTAAAATTGCGCTCTCCCCCGTCATACATTTTTTTGTGATGTCTTTTAAGTGGCAAATTTGTCAGAGCTGGAAAGTGTGATTGTCCACAACTCCATCATCACGGCCCTGTTGATGCTTCCTCATCCAGTAAACTTGTCCCCTGGATGAAACCTTTGAGCTTGGTTAAAAGGAAACAATCCTAAAACACCTCCTTACTGACCTTACCTGACCTGGCTCCAGGTGATTTTTGTGGCACCAGGTGAGTAGGGAGGTGTTTTAGGATTGTTTCCTTTTCCCCGAGCTCAAAGGTTTCATCCAGGGGACACGTCTGGATGTGGAAGCATCAACAGGGCCGTGACGATGGAGCTGTGAAAATGTATGTTGTCACAAAAACGACCCCTTAATGTTTGTTATGATTTCCCAAAACTTAGTTAACATTTCTCACCTGTGTGCTGGATGTATGGGCTCCAGCAGATTGACCCAACCGACCGGACGCCATCATCTCAAGCAAAACGGACACTTCGCTGCGTTCACAGTGCTATGTGGAAATCGGACATATCAGCACTTAAAATGTGGCATTTGAACTGCAAAATCTGGCATAATTTATCGCTCTTATACCGCAATTGGTGCTCAGTACTGTCTAAAACAGATTTCTAAATGGAAGTTTGTCACTGGCATCAATTTTTACACTGCCAGTCACATGAATATGGTTTATATAAGTGTTGAGTCAGAATGTTTTTAGTGCCTACGTTCCCTGAAGGCATTGTCACTCATGATTCCACACCCCTCTCAGTTGATGCCACGCCCCCCACGCCACGTCAGGGTCAAAAGTCTGAAACTCAAAAAACAGATTTGAAACTGAAAAAAAAAAAAGATCTGAAAGTGAAAAAAGATTTGAAACTGAAAAAATAAGATTTGAAACTGTAAAAAATAAGATCTGAATCTGAAAAGATAAAACATGCAACTGAAAAAAAAATAAGACCTCAAATGTTAAAATACATATGGAAGTGAAAAGTGAAAATAAATTATTCATTCAAAAGAATTACCAAAGTGAATCAAAATTATATTTAACCTGAAAAAACGTTTCATACACTTATTTTTGTTTTGAATACATTGTATTTTTCAAAATTCAGTTTTCAGTTTCAAATTTTATTTTTTCAAGTACAAAACATTTGACCCTAATGTAGCTCCATAGTCCATCCCATCCTCGTCACCAAATGCGAGGGAAATTCTCTCCTCTGAAGAAGTGATGGACTCGGTGTGAGGAATCAAGTTTCTTTAATACATGCCGCATGGAGAGAAGAGCAGAGTTGACAACCTTCAGAATGTACAGATGTTTAAACCAATCCAAAGCTCTGAACCCAGGTTGCACCCACCAGCTGCACTCGTAAAGGAGATTGCCCCCCCCCCCCCCAATAAAAGGTTTAGCAAAACAGGAAACTTCCCCCTAAGAACTGTAAGGTCATGACCTCACAGTGTGAAGAATTGCCCCCCAATAAAGATTTCTAAATACTTCCCACAGATTGTAGCCTGTGTCATTGTTTGAGGTAAAGCTTTTTTTTTCAAGGACCTCCCCAAATACCCTACAGAGCAAATGTTTTATAAAAACTGACTTGGGTACCCATCAGGGCCCGGCTCTTTACCTGTCATCCTCCGAATCGCATTATCTTTTTCATCTGCAGTCACCGGTCCTTCTAGGCTATCCCTATCTGCCCCCTCTAAGGACGGTATCTCCAGTTTTTCAAGAAATCTCTCCAACTGCTCCCTGTCATTTATTTCTGAAGTATACAAATCCTTATAAAATGATTTAAAATGGTCAGTAATACCCTTCTGATCTATAATTTTGTTGCCCAGATTATCCCCTGTCTCTACTATCATACCCGCTGCTGCTGATTGCTTCAACTGATGGCTCAGGAGTTTACCTGCATGTTCATCATGCTCGTAAAAATCCTGTCTTGACCTAAGATACAAATCCTCCTCACGCTGAATCATTAAAATATCATATTCAGTCTGGAGCAAAATCTCTGTAGCTCCTCAGAAGGAGCCACAGAATGTGCCAAATCAACTTCCTTTATCGCCTTCATTATGTCTGTGGAGCGTTTCATCTTTCTTTTCCTCTCACCTGCATTATATGAAATGATTTAACCTTGTATATAAGCTTTTAGGGACTCCCACAAAATACTACTACTAATCTCAGGGGAATCATTTAGTTCTAAGAAAAAGACTATTTGAGAGTTTATGAATTTTTTTAAGTTGTCATCTGCCAGTAGCCTGGTATTAGGACGCTACGTTTGCTGAGGTGGTGTATTCTCAGGAAAACTAAGTTTCAGCACGACTGGGCTATGATCGGATATTACTATACCAGAATATTCTATATCTGTCACTATAGGGGTCAATTTATTATCTAATAAAAAATAGTCGATTCTAGTGTACATCTGATGTGGTGGGGAGTAAAAGGAGTATTGCCTGGAGGTTGTGTTTATGAATCTCCACGGATCAAATGCCCCATATGACAAAAAGAATTAATGCATTGTGCTGATTTACTCAATACAGTGGTTGTTAGGCTAGAACGGTCCAAAGTTGAATCTAATAAACAATTTAGATCTCCCCCTAAAACCAGATTATGAGTATCCAAATCAGGCAATAGTGAGAATAGGTCCCTAAAAAATTGCACATTATCCCAATTGGGTGCATATACAGTATGTTTGCCAACACTACCAGCATACTGAATAGCTTTTCTACTACAATAATGTACTGGCCATGTTTATCCCTTATAGAAGTTGTTTCTATAAATTGTACATTCCTGTGTATGAGGATGGCCACTCCCTTGCTCTTGCTATCAAAATTCGAGTGATAGATTTGATTAAATCCCCCCCTGCAGAGCTTGAGGTGGTCCTTGTTCAATAAACGGGTCTCCTGCAAGTAAACTATCTCTGCTCCCTGGTCTCTCAAATGTGAAAATACCTTATTCCGCTTAGCTGGCTTATTAATTGCTCTTACGTTCCAGCTCATCAATTTTGTGTCCATTCTGCTCACATTTTTATTTGATGCCATGTCAGGAGTCTGCAGCCCGATATTGCCATTGATTTTCTTTTATTAATCATTATATTTCATTGTGCAGACATGCCTCGTAAGGAGAGGAGGTGGAAGCAAAAACAAAAGGAGCTGCGTCAGGCTGCTAAAGGCAGTGGATCCCTCACCAGCTGGGTGAAGAGCACAACAGATAAGAATAACACATGTACCAGTTGTTTACATTGCAGAGGTATTTCATGTTACATTCTTTATGAATATAGGTTGCTATAATTCAGCTAGTTATGCTGTAAGTTATGTCGTCATAAGGTGTTTTAAAGTCTTGTTCCATGTGCCCCTTTTTAACTTTCAGCACCTGCCCCTCCAAAGGTCTTTGCATGGCCCTGTGAAACTGGACTAATTCAAAAGGACAACACAGTTTAAAGTGGTTTTCTTTATCTTATCTTTACAAAGTAGATGCTCTGTATGATCATATCTCACCTAGAAAAACACTTTTGCATCAACTAAGAAACATGTAAAACTGGACTAATTTAAAGGACAACACAGTTCATTGTGGTTTTCTTTAATAACTTGTCTTCACACAGCACATTCTCAGTTGTTCTATTTAATGTGTTATGACTTTTAATAAAGTCCACAAATAATCTTCAAATATGGCTTTTAATTGTAGGTGCAGTCAGTCCCAGCTCTGAGAGTCTGAAATGCTCTCCTTGTGGGTACCTTCAATCCTGTAATGACAATATTAACTTTAGAATGTCTATGAATCAAAGAGTTCATCTACCTATAAAACATAAAAACACAGAGAATTTGTCTATCACAATATTATTCTCAGCAATTCTGCATATAGTTTGCCCTTTACATAACAGTTCTCAGTTTATGCACACAATATAGTGAAAGTATGAAAATCAGAGAACCACTTCAGCAAGTTTGTTTTTATTTGGTTCGAGAAGCGCATCAGGGCCAGCATACAGTCATCTCACAGCCCTCCAGAAGGCAAAGTTAAATAAGTGAACTGACCTGGGAAATGGCTTTAATTGAAACATGTAACATGTGTAACATCTAATACAGGTTGGCTAAAGAATCAGATTAGAGGAACTCTTTTAAACAAACATTTTCAAGGCAACATTTCTTCTGGAACAGAGTGGGCTCCAGAGAGACACGGTGGACAGGAAGTCTCCTTCTTAAGTGCTCTTCTTCTCCTCAAAGATGATGTTTGCTGTGGCTCTCTTGGCTGTGGACAAAGTGACACACAGACATCAGATGTCTTGTTTGTTATCTGGAGTCAGAAAGCTACAAACACCCTCATTTTTTTTCATTGCTAAGCTACAGTCAGTGAAACTCAACACTTCCTGTTCATGTTTCACATTACAAGCTAGGGCATTAACAGAAAAGTCGATTTGTTGACGTGTCGACGTCAGTGGCACAAGTCGACACCCCCCCGGGAGGAGTCGACAAGTCGTGTGTTTTTTCCCTCTCTCTCTCTCTGTGTGCTTGTGTACGGAATGCAATCGCTGCCTCTGATTATGCTGATACTTTGGAGCAGACTCCGCGAGGAATGTCCGCAGTCATTCGGGCTTTCATAGTCGAGTGCACTTCCGCGTTGTAGTTTCCTGTAAAAATGTCTGTGAAAAATCCCCGCGATGTGAAAAATACATGCCGAGCAGTCACTGGTGCGCGGAGCGGAGCTTTGCGCACACAGGGCTTGCGGACGTCCGCTTTGAGTCCGCGCGGACGTCCGCTTTGAGTCTGCGCGGACCTCCGCAGAGTCCGTTCCGCGTACGTTCCGCCCGAGTATGTTCGGGCCTTGACAGACACACATCACATGTGTGGAGATACTTCACTTTCCTCCGCCGTGTCAATGTGATGACGTCAACAAATGACTTGTCGACTCGGCTTCGACTTTATTGACAGATAAGTCGACCTGAAAAAAATCAAAGTCGTTAATACCCTATTACAAGCTCACCTGAACCGGAAGGAAAATGTTATCAGAGCCACTGTAAGACTGAAACATCAGTGTAAGAATGTAGAGATTCTCTGACATGAGCAAAATCTAAATAAAAATGCATTAATACAGGATAAGATGCATTAAAACAGGCCCAACCTGACGGAATTGGTATCATTAGCCCTTTTTACACTGCCTCTTCTAGGTGGGAATTCCATGCCGTTATGCCGTTACACCTCACTGTACTTTGTAAAAGGTATGATTGTGGAATGGGGGGACAGAGCTGTCTCGCCTTTAAGCCAGCATCAGAGGTAACAGCGCTGAAATTATGTCTGTATAAAAGGGACAGCCAGCAGGGTGGCATGGGTGTGAAGTTTTGACGACATGTTATGGATGTGACCCACCACTGGAGATTTAAAAAGTAGCTGATAGCAGTTAGCAGCTAACTCACAAAGAAGAGCAGCGGCCGAAAGTGTCTGCAAATTGGGATAACAATGAGGACCAGGAGCTCTTTATCCTCCGAGCAGAGGACAAGATCAGCCGCCATAAAACAGGGATGGTAAATGATAGTTAATGACATGTTAATGCCATTGTTATTGTTTATTAGGGTGATATGGACAAAAAATCATACCTCTGTATTTTCAGGCTCAATGGCCATACACAATATGCTGTATATCATCACAGAATAACAGAACAATATATAAATCCATTGTAGTTTGAAACAATTAAAAATCTATGTTGGGGGTGGGGGGAAGTTAAAAAGTGGTTCTCCTTGGCATTTCAAATAAATCTGATGCTGGAAAATGATTTAAATATTTTTATTTATTGAGGCTTTTAATCTTATTTATGCACATGGCATCAACAGAGAGGCCAAGGGAGGGAAGGAGTAAGAGACACTTTGTGTTATATACATCTTGCATATGAAACGTCTGTGTTGTCGTTGCATTTTTTAAAAAACATTTGTCGCCTGCATCCAGGCACTGTCTGTCACACAATAGACTACAACTACCAGCGATGCGCTATGATCCACCTCACACACACACTACCAAACAAATGCTCACCTGGCACAATCAAGCAGCTCTGCCTCCCACACATGCAGGGGTACTACACATGTGCTACTGCAGTCAATTCATTCATCTCACAGACTGATATAGTGTAACATGTGCAACATATAGACCGATGTGCCACTGTAGACTAATTATCAGACAGCAGCTTTGTGTCTCTCTGAGTGTTGCTGGAGAACTGGTGAGTGAGTGGGTGGGGCAGAGCTGTGCGGAGAGGAGAAATGCTCACTGGTATGCCTTATGTAATGCAACTTGACCCTATATCAATATAAACGGTATTGTCCAAATCAATATCTTGCTTGAAAATAAATCAATATACTGTACATAGTGGTTCTATCGTCCAGAACTATTGTTTATAAAGTGCTGCTGGTGCGGATGTTACAAGCCACATTAGAAGCCAATGCTGTTGTGTTACATTTCACGTTTGTCACGTCTCTTTTGCTTCCGTGATGCCGGCATGCTGTCTAAAACCACACACTGGAGTAGCATAATGCCGCTGTTGTTTGGTTCTGTGTAAAAATACAAAGGAGTCATAAAGACGAGACTTCATAGCAGCTCAAAAGTGCCATCACTGTGTTCTTTGTTTTACTGTTTTACTGTTAACTGTTTTTGTTATCTTTCACATAAAGTTTCCTTAAATTTTGTGCCAAATGAGGGGCATCGGTGGCTTAGTGGTAGAGCAGGTGCCCCATGCCGCAGCGGCCCGGGTTCAACTCCAGCCTGTGGCCCTTTGCTGCATGTCTCTCCCTCTCTCTCTCCCCCCTTCACACTTCACTGTCCTATCAATTAAAGGCAAAAAATGCCCTAAAAAATATCTTAAAAAAAAAAAAAAAGTGCCAAATGACAACATTTGAGTGGTTTGTTTACTTTGGAATATTAGAATTAGTGGTGTCACAATATACTGGTATTGACAATAAACGTGAGACTTAAAAATTACATTTTGATATCATGTTAATAATACACATATGATCATATTGTGAAAATATTCCAGCATCTCCTAAATCATTTTTGTTTCTTTCCATTCTTGCTTTGTCTCCCTTCTCCAGTGCTATCTGGTTGCCTTTTACTATCCATTAAGTGTAACTGCTCTTTTTGCATGATTTTTTACAGTTATGATTAAAGTCTCTCTCTTTACCTTCCTATACTTGCATTTTGAGTGGAAGTCATTTGCCAAAGAAAGGCAAAAACACACAGTAAAGACTGACTGATAGTATTATTACTATTATTATTAGTTTCAAATTTACTATAGATATCATGATAAAATCGTTACCATGAACTCTTTTGGCCACAATAATCGTGTAATCAAAATCTGACATTGTGCCAGTCATAATATTGGCTGATATAAATATATCAGCAGTGGTGTAGTGGTAGTTGATGAGGTGGGTGTACTACTTGGTAGATAGGTAGGTTACTGAGGAGGAAGTGGGTAGACTCTCCTATATATTCCTATGGCTTTTGGGCTGATAGGTGGGTATACTGTAAATGGCCAGAAAAAGAGACAGGCATACCCCATATACCCTCCACTACACCACTGCTTATTGGCTTTTTTTCACTTTTCTTATAATTCCAGGCTCTATTTACTGTAAACAATACACTAACATGTTGACTGACTCACCCTCATCTTTGAACTTGTCAGCAGCTTCTGATGCCTTGTCCTTAAGATTCTTCACTGCGTCATCAATCCTGGCTTCATTCTTGAGGAAGAATGGTCGAATGATGCGGTTGTAAATCTGGACTGATCCGTTAGAGGGAGTTGGAGCCATGCACCACACCAAGAAGGCGCACTGGGAAAGAAGACAGAAGCTCTCTCATCAAAGCAGAACAGGACACAGACATCACAGTCACATTACAGGCTGTGCTGATGAAACTGGTCTCAAAGTCTCAGTTTAAAGCTGTCAGTTACTCCACTTCATAAGAAACTCAACTACACAGAAGCTTTTGCTAAAATAAGGTATTTTGTGAAGTCTTAAACTGATTATTCAGTTTACTTCTACAGCTTACAATTTTTCTATTCTAAATGTAGCCGTTACCATGATGTAATAACATGTTTAACTGCATGTAGTGCAACTACAGCTGAAAAGGATTCAGAAGTTTAAATGGTGCAAAGGTAATTAGTCATGTCATTACTGCAATGTAAGTATGAGTACATATAAGTACACATAGGTCCACAGAAATATAATGACTTGCTGTTATCTCTCCTCTACACAGATAAGCAGACAGTTTACCAGTATGCCTACATGTGTTCAATCAGTCTGTATCAAAGAAGAGATGACACTGAGCAGTAGGGCTGAAACGATTCCTCAAGTAACTCGAATAATTGGATTACTGAAAAGCCTTGAGGCAAATTATTCGGTAAACTATACAGCGCAGTTTCTCGTAAATGTTTATTTCTGTTAGACAGCACGCTTACGTTACTTCCGCTGTAGAGCTATAAATTAATTATCAATAATCTGTCTGACATGTGATAATGAAGATTGAAATATCACTGCCATGATGGTTTGCAGGTAGGGCTACATGTGACGAATTAGTGGCACGGGCACTATTAATAGCCACAGCCGTGCGTAATGGTCGCGTGTAATGACAGCTGTTCTGTCAGAGAACCACGTTGGTGCGAGACAGTCTGTAAAACTTCAGTTCTTCTCTGCTGTATTTTTAACTGACAGATCTAATGAGTGGTGGAGCGGGCACAGATATCGATATGCAAACTGATTGAAGGGTGTTTCTGCATCAATTTGTGTCTCACTGTGCAGTGTTTCCCCTATATACAACCAGCAGCGGCCGCTGCTGCTGATTTATTTATTTTTTTCCGTCTTAGCTCTTTAGAAACTATTAGTTATATTATTTGGCGCTATGGACACTTCATATCCAGGTCAATTCACACACTTTTGAGTAAAGCATATAAGAAGAGGAGAGGGCTCCGTCTTGATGTGCACACAGACACGTGCGCACACACAGAGGTGAGCACGCTAGAGTGTGGTTCGGGCCGCATTTTCCTGACCAAACCCGACCCGAGCCCACCACAGTTTGTTACCTGACATAGTTATTGTTATGGACAGTGTGTAAATAACCATCAAAAGACTGGTGTTACGCACAGACAAACACGCTGCTCACACAGCAGCGCAGCATGGCACTGTGTGCACACTCAGTTGGAGCGGAGCCTGTGTTGCGTTCAGGCATTGTCACGTACATAACAACTTCCAGCACTTAAATAGGTCATAGCATAAAATAGCAGCATGTGAAGTGACATGCCCCATGCATCATAGAAAAGCTACTTTGTGATCTCAATGTAAACAAAACTGTCACATTCTTATATAATCTACAATCAACAGACAAAATGTCTTACAGCCTCTGAGCTGCTGGGCCAGCAGGCTGAGGATAGCAGACACCAGCAGACTCAATAAACTAATTTTCAAGTCAATACTGTCATAGAGGTGGAGCTGGACTCTCTGGTGGCAGTGTCAGAGAGGAGGATGCTGTCTAAGATACATGTCAACTTGGACAGTGTCTCCCACACACTCCACAATGTGCTGATCAAACACAGGAGCACATTCAGTGATAGATTTATTTCCCCAAGATGCACCACAGAGTGCCACAGGAAGTCATTCCTGCCTGTGGCCATCAACCTGTACAACTCCTCCCTCAGACTGTCAGACACTCTGAGTCAGCAGACCAACACCTGGACTTAATTCACCTATCTGCATTTATAAATCATAATTATCTATCAGGTTTCTACTGTGCAGTAGTTACTTAAGGTACAGTTATTCCTTGCAACACTGCCTTAACTGTGCAATACCGTGCAATAATTCAACTGCTGCAATATTCTGTAGTATTCTTATTCATTCTCATGAACACCTCTTGAATGTATACATTTGTTAAACATATTATGCACATAACTCTTATTTCCTTCTTATTTTTGTCTTAACTCTATTAATGTATATATTGCAGTGAACATAATAGCATAATACATATTTTATACTTCTGAATATAAATACTAGTTTAAACTGTGTAATGTAGCAAGGTGTATATTTTTACATCCTTACAGACTCAGCACAGTGAACATATGGTTTAAGTACTTGGGCTAACACTGTAGCATAACGCACATTTTATTTCTATTTCATTTTATTTTAATAATTTATATGTACATACTTCTATTTCATATTCTTATTCTATCAATAAAGTATTTTTGACTCTGATTCTGCAACAACACATAGTCCGGCATGTGATAACCTCATTTGCATACAATTTGCATGAATTACTAATTTCTGTCCTTGAATTACTTACTTTGTGCTCCCTAATAAAATTGTGCACACAAATGAACAGGATATACCATGAGATAATATAGTTAACGTTTTATTACATGTTTAAGGGATATTAAAAGTAAAATGTGTAAGATTTAGGGGGATTTGGTAGCGTCTAGCTGTGAATTGCAGATTGTAACCAGCTAAAACTCCTCCAAGCTAGAGCTCTTTCAGTATTCATTGTTCAGGAGGTTTTTACTGGGAGCTGAATAATCCAGAGGTCTCTTCCTCCCAAAACAAACCGGTGAAACCAGGTGAAACAGATAAAAACACTACACGAAGCAGCTTCACATTACAAACCAGTGTTTCTCCGCTGTTTGGCATGTCTGTGCGGGCTGCTTGCTCACCACCTGCTAATTTGTGCTCAACTTTTTTCTTGATAACTTCAGATCCAGACGTTCAGGAGGTTTTTACTAGCAGCCGAATTATCCACAGAGGTGTCTTCCTCTCCAAAACAAATGGACCAGGTAAATAAAACTGCTAAAAACACTGAGTAAAGCAGCTTAATGTTACAAACCAGTGAAACTTCAATGGTGCTCATTGCAGATGGGCTTTTGTCTATGATGGCCAGTGCGAAATTGTGCATGTCCTTGTCTAGAGCCAGTGTTTGGTTTGTATGTTTTGGGCTACTTTAAAAACATGGCGGTGCAACATGGCGATCTCTGTAGACGAGGACTTGCTCCCTCTGTAGACATAAATGGCTCATTCTAAGGTAACGAAAACACAACAGTTCTTATTTTCAGGTGATTGTACAACAAAGAAAACATACTGATTATATTATAAGTGCTATATCGTAGGCAACTGGACTTGCTTGCGTTTCTTGAAGATGCCTCTTTCAAACCATCTTTCTTCCCTGGCCAAGACGTGCACGTGGCTGTCCTCGAAAAGAGTGTCCCTTCTCCTGTAGATGGAAGTGGACAGCTGAGTCTTGACCTGAGGAGCTGGCTCTCCTGTGCTGTGCCATGTGCTTGTGGAGAGCCAGCTCCTCAGGTCAAGACTAAGCTGTCCACTTACATCTACAGGAGAAGGGACACTCTTTTCAAGGACAGCCATGTGCACATCTTGGCCAGGGAAGAAAGATGGTTTGAAAGAGGAGTAAAAGAAGCCATCTACGTCAAACCGGAACGACCATCATTAAACAGAAGAAGTGGATTACGACATCACTTATCACCCACAATGCGGTCTTGGGATCCCTCCCTAGACGACTTCACACCCATTCACATCTGGTCCCACCTGACCCTAACGACTCACATGATGGCCAGGTCGGTCAACGACTCACAAGATGGCCAGGTGGATCAACGACTCACATTGTGACCTTTACGACTCTGAAACTATGAGCTCACATGTGACCCCAACGACTCCACACCCACACAGAGTTAAAAGCCTGCGGTCCCGCACCAGTCATTTAGAACTGAAGTAGCATCTTGGATGAGAGGCGAAATGTCTTCAAGAAACGCAAGCAAGTCCAGTTGCCTATGGTATATCACTCATGATTACCATTACCTGGATGACTGAGAATCTTCACTGACATACTGATTATATTCTATTTAGTTTCTGCCAATATACCCCCCTAAATCCTACACGCTGGACCTTTAATGTTAACATTGTTAGCAGATGCCTACTGTGTGACATATAACTGCCACAGCACACAAGTGACTGTTAAGACCACCCGTTAAATGCAGTTTGGTTTATATTTTGGAGAGATATGAATATACTTCTTTTTTGTTTGTTAAGTCGTGTTATCTTTGACATCCATAAAATATGTTAAATGTCACAAATATATGTTAAATGCTGTTCTATTCATTTGTGCACATAAATTATTGATCCAAGATCAAAACTGATTAATTTATTTATATGTATATATTTTGTTTCAATCCAGTAACAGCTGTAGGGTCTGACAGTGTGTCTGTCGTGGACCAGCAGCTGGTTCACACCAGCCTGCAGAGACTGTGGCTACACATTATAAATTAAATTACATTACATGTAAATTAATGAGATTAAAACATTAAAATATCACAACAAAAGCTGCCATGCTCTGACTGGACATGTATCTCTCAGGCAGCTTCTTTGTCACTGTGTCATTTTCTCCCTGCCTGTGATGATTATCACACATACTGGAGATCCCTTAAGCAAACACAGGCCTTCTCTGCACTACTGGCTGCTGGTGAACTTGCTTACAGAGTTCACAGTACTCAGACACTCCTTATCATCAGTGCAGTGTGCTCCACCCTCCACATATGATTAGTTTATTCTGCTGAGAAGAACACACACATCCACTGTAGTGAAAAGCTGTGTTCATGGTGGGCAGAGTCCATTGTTTGAATCCACCCATATTTGGCAGCTCCACCAGCCTTCACATTTTGCTCTTTTTTGTTGGTCCACCAAACGAAACAAACCTATACAAAAGTATGTAGGGTTTGCACAATATGAGATTTTAATATTATCAGTCAGAACAACCATCAAAGGAATGAAAACAGAAGAGCTGTTGTTGGTTCAACAAACATTTTGTTACTATAATTGAAACTTGAAATCATTTTGTTAATGGAAGTTTGTGTAAAAAGTCTCCCTTTTGAAAATAACTAAAATAAAGGGGAGATTCTCCTTCCAGTTGCATTTTTTTTCAGTATTGTAAATAAGCAAATGTACACGGTATGATATCTGGCAACTGTTGCATCACGGTATACCTTGAAACTGGTATATCACTGCAACCCTACGGTACTTGTTTAATGCAGGGGATGTTAATTTAAATGAACACCTGCATGGACAGAAATATGATATGAGGAGAAATCAAGTGATACTTAACCCAAAACTGATCCCGATGGCTGTGTCATCGGTGTGTCTTTATCTGAGTAGCCTCGGCTATCAGTGTGTGAATGTTAGTGTGAATGGTTGAATGTGACAGGCAGAGTTACAGGGCTTTGAGTGGCCAGAAGACTGGAAAGGTAATTTATAAATCAGTTATTAGTTAATTGGCTTAAATAATTTAACAGATCAAAAATGTATTAGCCAATAATGCATAAGATGAGGGGCGTATGGTGTAATGGGCAAATATGTGGAGCAGGGATGCATTGCGTCACATAGGCAGGGCAAAGTGGGATTTTACCTGCTACACAGACTCTGTCTCTGCAGCGTGTGGTTGCTGCCAGTTTCATTGTGTGTGTGTGTGTGTGTATTGAGTTTTCCCAAGTGATAACGCAGTTGATCATGAAGGGTTTGGAAGTATTTAGGCTACATTAACTGGTACTGAATTACCTGATTGGATCATTTTAACAACAGGAAGCCTTGATTGATTTATTTTAATGTGAAATGTAAACACACACAAGGTAGCACAATGCCCACACACACATGTGGGCGGACAGCGGGTGAGAACTATATTTTTTAATTTTTCAGAATAAAACAAATGAAAAGATGTGCAGTATATGGGTAATATTTTGACATCTAAATCCTGATTATCAAGCCGCTATTCCTTTTATTTTGACAGTCAATGACACAAGTTGAACCTTTGACCTTGTTGTCACCACATGGGGGACTTCACAATGAAACTTTGCAGCCCGAGGATGAGGTGGCAGCCAACATCGAGTTCAAAACGACCAAGGTGGATCCTTTTGAGGTTTTATGGCAGTGACGGAGCATGCTAAAACGCTTCCTAACCTGGCAGTGATTGAATGTTTTTGCCATCGTGGCATTGAGCGCTGCCAGTGAAAGAGATGTCTCCTCTGCTGGATTTGTAATTCAAGAACAGAGAACCCAGCTTAATGTAAGTGACTGTAGTCTGTGTGTGCTTAATCACAGGTGCGGGTCGGGTGTGGCTTTGACTTAGACATAATGACTGGTAACGGGTTGGTTCTGGTACTGAGCTTTAGGGGTATGGGCGGGTGCAGGTTTTAAAAAAATGGACCCATGCAGGACTCTGGCCTGCCTCACGCTGCTCACTGAAGCGGCCCTGTTGTTTAACATAAAGTTGTGACAATTCCTCGGCGTTGTTTGGTGGCTGTGTGGTTTGGCCAGGGTCATGCTAACGCTAAACTAGCATTTTGAACAGAAGCAGCTGCTGGAATTCAATTAAATGAGGATACTTTAAACCAAAGCATGCCATTTTTTATGGGTATTGCCCCCCCAAATCGGTTCACTTTTAAAAGGTTCACTTTTTAAATTGAAATTATGCTGTAAAAACTGTAACCATGAAACTGTGACATTTTCCGTGACTGTTATTGTAAAGTGAAAATATCATAACATTGCAGTCCCGGTGCTGGCTCATAGGTAAGACACCAAAATCAAGAGGGGAAAGCTGCACACTAAACTCATTTTTACTTTTATGAATATTTTTTACTGCACATTTGTCAACACACTGATTAAAACAAAATCGAACACATCGGACCCCAGCTGGATTACCTTTCCGATATAGTAGAACGGGAACCAAGAGAGGAAGATGTCAGCAAAAAACTCTGCCACACTGAAGACTCCATACACCACCCAGTAGGTAAGCCATTTAGTATCATCATCTTTGGTGGCACTTTCAATGGCCTTAATCCTGGAGAGAGAAAGGAGCAACATGTTAGATAAATACTTTGATATATGAAGTCAACTTAACTCTCACTCTTGAAAAAGAAACTGGTGACTGTGTTCGAGAGAACACAAACTCCTTCGTATTCTCTCTTTCCTTTCTTCTCTTGTTCTGTCACCCATGGAGCCTTATATTGCACTGTCTTTCTAGAACAGTCTTGACTACTTCAATTAGGGATGCATGATTTTTTTTTTTTTTTTTTTTTCAGATATCCAATATGCCGATATGTAATAACTCATTTGGCCAATAGCTGATACCAATATATCCACTTTTTTCCCCCACCTAATTTTAGTGATCATCAAATCTCTTCTGTGGGGAAATTAACATCATATTATGCATGCATACCCTTATTGTGATGGCCCACCAGCAGATGGAGAGGTGAAATACAATACTTTTCAATGTATGCAATATTCATTCATTGTGCAAAATGGGCGGCATGGTGTTACAGTGGATAGCACTGTCGCCTCATAGCAAGAGGGTTCTTCTAAGGTACTGCACTCAGTGTGGCGGACCCTCCACATGAGCGTGGAAATAGAGTGAAAGTGGGTAGGGAGAGGGTGCAGGGGGTGGTTTGGGAAAGGCCCCAAACCTTTCCAGAGCCACAGAAGACATTATATGTCTGTTTCCTCAGGCTGAGTAGTTCTATCCATGACTATTAAACTAACCTTGATGTGTTTAATTGGAGTGCTCCTTTAAATCTCTGCAGCCACCTGAGGGCAGCAGGTCAGTTATGTGTCATACAGTGAAACTTAAGCATTAAGGTGCTCTGGAGCAGGAGATCAGTTTGACTGATGCTTATACTCTTGTTCTATCATTGATACATTTAATATTTTTAGGCTCAATGAGATAATGATTGTAAATAATTACTATGCCAGCTACAGCCACTGAAAAACTAGCCTCTGTAAATTAGCTCCCAATAAATTATAAATGCATCATTACAGTCAAATGACCAATAATTTATTTTCTTCAAGCATTTCTTTTTACACATTTGCATCTTTTCCTTTCTGTGTTACCTATTGTAACAAAGTTTTAGTGGTTTTTACTTATTTATAATAGTTTGTTGATTATGATACAAGAACCTTTGCAAACAAATATCTTATATTTGGAATTAATTTTGATTTCTTTGTACAGATGAGTTTTCACCTGACAATAAAGGGTTCTTTTCTGTAGTAGTAGTAGTAGTTTTATTTGGTTCAGTAGTTAATTAAACAGATGCATTCCAGAAAAGCAGTACATATAAATGAATGAACCAAAAAGGTGTACGCTGAAGCCGTAGCTTATATGATGCCTACCCTTTTTACACTACATCACACCAAAACAAAAACAAAAAGTGTTACAGAGATCAATTACAACGAAAATCATGTGATATAGGTTTAGGAAATTTACAGGAGAAGCTGCCCAAGGAAACTTAATATACTTGGTCATACCAAGAATTTATATTTATCAATTGCCCTAAGTTTAAACATTTTTTGAATTTACAGATAGAACTACACATTTTTAACTCATCACAGAGACTATTCCACAAGTTTACCCCTTTAACAGAAATACATCTACTTCTGAAGTTTGTCCTTACTTTAATTTTTTTAAACACACAAATTCCTCTGAGTTCATACCGACTTACTCTGGGAGAAAACATTTTGAATGCAGTAAGGAAGTAGATTGTTGTGGGCTTTGAACATTATAAGAGAAGTTCTTAATTCAACGAGATCATCACATGAAGTCCACAGTGATTAAATGTTGTACTGTAAGATCATAAAGTATGACAACTTTTAAAAGGGGTGAGTACTTAGGCCTTTTTGCACTATTCATCATTTACTAAATGAAATTCTTTGCAAAGGTTGTTGTACCAAACACAGCTATTCAATACATTTACCAAATGTGCTGTTTAAATAGAGCCTGTTGACCTGTTACAAGTATATAACAGGGTTACAGAGACACATGGTGGTTTCCTGTTAGCTTGTTCCTGTTTGTTTTCATTAATCTTCCCTCTTGTCAAACACATAGCAGCTCTTAAGGATGTGTGCAACAGCACAAAGAAAGAGCAAAAAGAAAAGAAAGAAGAAAATAGAAGAAGAGAGAAGAATATAGTATCGGTAAGCACTAAGGCAAAGCAAATTTATTTATACAGAACATTTCACACCCAAAGGCCACCCAAAGTGCTTTTATAGATTACACAGGTAAGAGCACAAGAGGCAAATCAGTAAAACTATAAAAGCAGGCAGGAGCACAGTTAATAAAAACAAAGGTAAAGAGGCAAAAGCACACAAACTGAAATATAAAAAAACTATAGTAATGTGTTTTCTCATGAGGCCTGTTTCTACTAGCAGTCTTTATCATGTATTTCTATTCTCCCTGAGGCCTGTCTGTCTCAGTATAAAGGCTCCTTTCTGTTTCAGTCACATGTTGCCAGCTTTAATAATGCAACTACCAGAACTGACAAACAAGCTCAACTGTTCACCAGATCATCTCAACAATCCCTAAGTTAACTCCAAAACTCAATGACCTGGGAGGAAATGATGGGCTGTCTGGGTGTTACTGATTATATAGTAAAGTCAGGACAAAATACTAAGACCATACTAAGACCTTTTGTTTCACAACAATAAGCTTACAGTAGTATGTGCAGGCTCACAGACAAGCAGCAGTATGCAGTATGTGTAGTAAGAACCTTGCTTTTTTAAAGCAAAATTTTAGAGAAACTTGTTTTTAACCAATAAAATGCTTTTATGAGCAGTCACAATATTTATGAAAAATATCAATCCGGTTTTTGGACTAATCACAGTACAGAGACGGCACTGGTTAAAATTGTTAATGACCTCAGGTGCAATATGGATATGAAAAGTCCTTCCATATTAGTACTACTTGACTTAAGTGCAGCATTTGATACAGTAGACCACTCAGTCCTTCTAGACTCCGCAGTGTGATTGGCATCTCTGGTACTGTTTTTAACTGCTTTAAATTAGGGCCGTCCCAAACGATTATTTTTCTAACGATTATCTAGCGATTATTTTTTTCGATTAATCGACTAATCTAACGATTAATTTTTCGATTAGTTAAATGATCATTTTTTCGATTATCGATTATTTTTCCATTATTTGATTAATGAGGCAATTTAAACAATATGAATACCAAAACATTTCTTATTAACATTAACATTTATTGGGGCGTCGGTGGCTTAGTGGTAGAGCAGGCGCCCCATGTACAAGGCTGTTGCCGCAGCAGGTCCGGGTTCGACTCCAGCCTGTGGCTGTTTGCTGCATGCCACTCCCACTCTCTCTCCCCCTTTCACACTTGTCTGTCCCATCAAATAAAGGCTAAAAATGCCCCAAAAAATATCTTTATAACATTAACATTTATTGAAACATCAGTGTTTCAGGGGGGGGCGTCCTATTTTTACCTAATTTTATTTTCTATATAGCACCAGATCACAACAGAAGTCATTTAAGGTTACCTTTCCTATAGAACAGGTCTATACCTTGTCCTTTTATTAAACAAACTAAATAGCCTCATGTTTTTCATCTTATGTAATTTCTGTTTCTACATGGTCGCACCTTTACAGTTCTCCTCTGCTCTCTGTAACGCGCAAGGTGGAGGTCAGCCCCGATGCGCGAACAAACACACACAAACATGTGCACGCACGCGCAGCACTGCTGCTGCAGCTGTCATTTTTTTGTTTGAACCGACGACGACAACGACGACAACAATGTCAGCGCATCACCCCAGCCCTAGTTTAAATCTTATCTTAGCGAGTATTCTTTTGTAAATATTGATGAATGTTCATTAACAACCTACAAAATGAACTGTGGAGCTCCTCAAGGTTGCATTTTAGGTCCTACTTAATCTTTATATTTTACTACTGGGAAACATTATCAGGAGGCACCGCATCAATTTCCACAGCTATGCTGATGACACAGCTTTACATTGCCATGTCTCCTGATGACCCAGGGCCAATAGATGCCCCTTTTAACTGCATCTTGGATATTAAATCATGGATGGCTAAGAATTTTCTACAGCTCAATCAGGACAAATCTGAAATTTTGGTCATTGGTACTGAAGCCCAAAGAGAGAAACTCAATAAGAGATTGCATGCACTGGCACTGAACCCTTGTCAACAGGTAAAAAACTTGGGTATCATCTTTGATTCAAATCTAAGTTTTGAACCCCACTGTAGAAATTTCACCAAGACTGCATTTTATAATTTAAAAAACATTGCCAGATGTTGACCGTTTCTCTCTCAAGCCAGTACAAAGACACTAATTCACGCTTTTATTACCTGCAGAATGGACTACTGCAATGCCCTGCTCTCTGGTCTCCCAAAAAAGAATATATCTCAGTTACAGTTAATTCAGAACTCAGCCACACATGTGCTGACGAAGACCAGAAAGAGAACACACATTACATTCATTTTAAAGTCTCTGCACTGGCTACCCGTTTGTTTTAGAATTGATTTTAAGATCCTTTTATTGGTTTACAAAGCTCTTAATGGTCTTAGTCCTTCCTATTTATCAGACTTGCTTTTATCCTATGAAACCTCTAGAACCCTCAGGTTGTCTGGTAGTGGGTGGACAAAAACCCACGGAGAGGCATCTTTTTATTATTATGGTCCTCATCTCTGGAACAGCCTTCCTGAGGACCTGAGGGCAGCAGAGAGTGCTGATATTTTTAAAAGCAAACGTATAACCTACCTTTTTAATTTGAGTTTCAATTGAATTTTACTTATTTATTAATCTGCCTTTTATTTTCTATCTTAGCCTGTCTTACTACTCTTCTGTTTGTTCTATTTTATTGTTTCTTCTTCGTAACCCACCTTTTATGTCTGTTTTACTTTACTACTCTTTTACTCCTAATATCTCCAGTTTTACTCACTTTATTCTATAGTACTCTTTCCTTTTATATATTTTTACTCTATCCTTTTATGTATTTTTAAATCTTAATTTTACCTCTAGTGTTTCCTCATCGCAGATTTTTAAGAGTTATGATGCCGTTTTCTGAGTTCCCTGAGTTCCCTGAGTTCCTATTTTTAATGACTTCCAATGCTTAATGCTTGTTTGTTTGTTCTGAATATGTGAAGCACTTTGGGTTACATTGCGATGTATGAAAAGTGCTACACAAATAAAGTTTGATTGATTGATTGAAGATTCATTCACTGTTAGTCCGTGTGTCCTGTCCAGAGAATCTCCTGGTAACGGGTGAAACAGGACAACACAGCCACCGTGTTACTGGCCTTTAGAACCAATTGACTACTGGAAAACTAGAGGCCTGAGAGGTGTTCCTAATATTTTGTCCACCCAATTTATCTCCATGATATTGCTGACGGAAAGTGGAGCATTATTGCCAACATTTGACCGCTATCTCTGCCCACACATAAACTAAACTTACGCCACAACGTCAGTGCTGATTAAAATGTGCCGCTGTAGCTAAGAGCACGTTAGCTAGTTAGCAAACGTCCTCTACCAAGCAAGAGATCATTCTATTACATTGCCTTGTCCAGTATTATGCACAAAAATGCTCTATGACAACCCACATATGAAGCTGTCATTAAGTTTTGCTAACCTTACCTTGCTAGCTAAGGTTAGCACTTGCAATATTGTTCACAGTATCAAATTATTAAAGACCCAACAAACATTAGTGATGGCTTCTATTCAACCATGGACTACGGAACACATCAGAACAAGGGGGGGCCATAATTTCAAGTCATGCGGAGGGGGTGGGGGGGCATATGCATTGAAACAG
This sequence comes from Epinephelus moara, assembly GCF_006386435.1. Lineage (NCBI taxonomy): Eukaryota > Metazoa > Chordata > Actinopteri > Perciformes > Serranidae > Epinephelus > Epinephelus moara. The sequence continues at coordinate 35,307,561 of NC_065514.1, forward strand.
ACAATATTACTGATGTATTAAATAACGTTGCGGAGCACTTCTTTTTATTCCGACGCCACACAGTCACATCTACAGTACACGCATGAACACTAACACATGCTTGCTCAGATTAACCCCTCTGATCCCACTCTAACATTCACACACAACAGGCCAAGCCTATTTACACATAAACGCACAGATGAAACTATAGCAAACAACAAAGTACATCCAGTC
>NC_065514.1:35308176-35312918 GCF_006386435.1 Epinephelus moara
GCTCATGCATGTGCACCAAGTTCCTGTGTTGACATCCTGTCGCTAGGCTACATCTTCTTCTTCTTTTTCTTCTTCTTCTACTGTTTAATGGGGACCCGCAGGACCCGGCGGGACCCAATCCCAATGCAGCCCTCTATGTCAGAGTACAAAAGTTACCTGGGCCATGGCCCCCCTGGCCCCCCGGGTTCCGCGGTCTATGTATTCAACAACAGTATTGGTACTTAGGGCTTCTTGTTGTCCCCAGCCACCATGTCAAAAGTTGAAAGGTTGCTCACAAAAATGGCGACCCTTGAGGGTGAGAAGTGTCCATCATTCCACACTGAGCTTTTTGACTGTTTTGAGTGTACCAGTAGTACACTGCATTTTCCGTACTATGCAGTGTGAATGTACTTAGCACACTCAAAATATTATGTGTTTAGTACAGAAGTATAAGATAAGATAAGATAAGAGAAGATAAGAACCTTTACTGATCCCACACTGGGGAAATTTACAAGTCACAGTAGCTCAAAGCACAGACAGAAAGTGGAGGGTGACAATGTATACTAAGAAAAAAATAAAAATTAAAAATAGAAATTATGTCTATACAGTATGTGTGTGTGTATATATACACACACACACACACACACACATATATATATATATATATATATATATATATATATATATACACAGTATATATACACGTCTTTCTGATTAAAATATAAAAAAATATATATAAAAAAGTAAGGCACTAAAAAGAATGAACTGTACACACAAGATTATTTACACTATATACACAATGGATGCGGAATGTTGCACAGAGTATGTAAAGTCTTAGCAGCAATGATCTTTTTAATTGTTATGCAGCAGACATGATGGTGCTACATTACATCAGATGTTGCTGTTAAAGAGTCTGACAGCTGATGGGATGAATGACCTGCGGTAGCGCTCCTTCTTGCACTGTGGGTGCAGCAGTCTGCTGCCGATTGAGCTGCTCAGTGCACGGACAGTCTCATGCAGGGGGTGAGAGGTGTTGTCCATGATGGATATCAGCTTGGCTAACATTCTCCTCTCGCCCACCTCCTCGATGGTCTCCAGGGAACAGTCCAGGACCGAGCTGGCCCTCCTGACCAGCTTGTTCAGTCTTTTGCTGTTGCTCTCCGTGCTTCCACAGCTCCAGCAGACCACTGCATAGAGGATGGCAGATGCTACCACAGTGTCATAAAAAGTCCTTAGCAGTGTCCTGCACACTCCAAAAGACCTCAGTCACCTCAGCAGGTGGTACTGTGGTATCAAAGTTGTTATCGACAATTGTGGAATTTCACTGGTATTGGAATCAGCTACTAAATTTCTGGTATGGTAAGATACTTAATGTATGTCAACTCAACATGCTTGTTTTTGCATTTTTAGTGGACATAAACTGACGGTGCGCAAATGCCCTGAGTGTTTCGTTGCAACCTGTTACGTTGCTGCAGTTCTTCCGCTCAACCCAGGACCAACTTCACAAATTGTTATTCTAGACACAAAAACATGAAAAAAATATAATACCACAGTTACTCTTTAAACACTTGAAACACCTCTCATTTTAATGCTATGAAATTCAACAGCATAACAAATTATAGCCTCCAAAATAAACATATAGTTAAATCAACACCAACCAAAAACAGCCTGAACAAAGACTGAACATTAGAGCGTTTATGAAGGGAGAATTTAATGCAGGACTATTTGCATAGAGTATGTTAGTTTTGGTTAGAAGCTGAACTAACAACTAGGTACATTTCAGACAGAAAACTACTTGCAGTTCAGGAGCTGTCAGTCCAGTTTTCCATTATCTAATACACATTTTCCCTGTTGTTTTTTTGTTCCTGTGTTATTTAAATGTCTGTGTCCTCCAGGCTGTGATAAACCTGTTCTTTCCAACCCACTGTTAATCAAAGGATATATTACCTAATGACATTAAGAACAGAGCTGAAAATTCAAGTCCTGTCAGAGCCTTTCCTATACTCCGATGAAGCTGTAATAGCCTGGGTGTAACCACTGCTCAGGGCAAGTACCTTTGACATTTACTAACCAGTTCACTGTGTGCACGACTGATGAGCATATTAGCCTAGGTACATCAAAACTCATCACAAAAGGGAAAAGTTTTGGTTGTCAAGAACTTTATGCTGCTGCTCCTGTGAAACATGCTGACGTGACTCTCTGATCACAAAAAACACTGCTTGCCTCAGATGTTATAATCCACATTACTGTTTGTACATTAAGGTAAGCCTGGGAACCTTGCACACAACTGCGCAGCAGGTTTGGGCTGACACTGGAGTCTTTAGTGATACAATATCACAGGGCAGGGCTGTAGCCAATACACATATTCAGGTTCTAACAAATCCCAAATCTGAATTTAACTGAGTTCAAACTGAGTCAACAGGGAGATGAGATTGTGGCGAAACCCTGTCTGACAGGGGATCAAATACAAAAAATTAATGAAAACTTCATGTGTGGATTGACATAATGTAACTAGACAAGAGCATTCTTGTGCATAATACTGGACAAGGCAAAGTAATAGAATGATCTTTTAAGAATAATAATAATAATAATTATAATAATACATTAGAGTTATATAGTGCTTTTCAGGATACTCAAAGACGCTTTACAAAGATCAACAAAAAAAAAAAACAATCCATAGGGGGGTCAGCGGACGTAAGAGTGCGGTAGGGAGTGTGCCGGTGGAGGAGCTCAGACAGGTAGGGGGGAGCCAGGTTGTGGAGAGCTTTGAAAGTGATGGTGAGTAGTTTGAAGTGGATACGCTGGGGGATGGGGAGCCAGTGGAGGTCATGAAAGAGGGGGTGATGTGGTCACGGGTTCGGGAGCGTGTGAGTAGACGAGCAGCTGAGTTTTGGATATATTTAAGTTTCTTGAGTGTTTTGGATGACAAACCGTAGTGGAGGGTATTGCAGTAGTCGAGTCTGGAAGTGATGAATGCGTGGATGAGGGTCTGTGCAACTGAGAAGAGATAGATAGCCTTTTATTGTCCCATGGGGAAATTTGTTTTCACAAACTGTCAACAACAACAGGAGAGGGATGGACGGAGGCGGGCGATGTTCCTGAGATGGAAGACGGCTGTTTTAGTGATGTGTTTGATGTGTTGGTCAAAGGAGAGGGTCTGGTCGAAGATGACACCAAGGTTATGGACATGGGGGGAGGAGAGCACAGTGGAGCCATCGATGGAGAGGGAGAAGTTATGGGTGGATTTGATGAGAGACTTGGGGCCAGTGATGATGACTTTTGATTTGTCACAGTTGAGTTTGAGGAAGCTGGTTTGCAGCCAGGATTTTATTTCGGTGATGCAGTTGGTGAGGGTTGAGTGAGTGGCAGGAGTGATGGCTTTGGTGGAGATATGGAGTTGAATGTCATCCACAAAGCAGTGAAACTGAAGTCCATGATGGCGGATTATGTGACCGAGGGGGAGAGGAGAAAGTCATTTGTGACTTTGAGGAGGGCAGATTCAGTGCTGTGTTGGGAACGGAAACTGGACTGGGATGATTCCTAGAGGTTATTAGCAGAGAGGTGGGCTTTGAGTTGTGAAGCAACAGCACGTTCCAGAAGTTTTGATAGAGAGGGGAGGTTGGAGATGGGTCTGTAGTTGTTAGGGATGTCAGGATTGAGTCCAGGCTTTTTTAAGATCGGGGTGACAGCAGCAAGTTTGAGGGAGAGTGGGACAGAGCCAGTAGATAGGGAGGAGTTAATTATTGTTGTGATGAGCGATGACAAAGTGGGAAGGCAAGCCTTGATAAAATGGGATGGGATAGGGTCCAGGGTGCAAGAGGCAGCTTTCATTCCCACCATGAGAATGGGTAAGTCTGTGAGGGAGATTGGGGTGAACTGAGAGAGAGGTAGGCAGGTTAAAGCCTGATTTATGGTCCTGCGGCGTACCTACGACGTACCTACGACGTACCTACGTCATTGCCGTGACGCCGTCGTGAACCCTTCGAACTTCTCCGTCACTCCATTTCGTCGCGGTGCAATTCACCGCCAGAGCGGTAGGGGGCTGCGTTCCTTTCCTGAATGGTTATCGTCGTCTCTAGTTGATTCTTTGTTTAGCTTCCAGCTTTTCCGGTCACAGTGAACAAAGGCGACCGAGAGAGAGAGAATCTTGCTAGAGTTGGAGTTGTTGGATGTCGAAGAAAGTATGTTAATTCTGCAACATCTACATCGCAACAGAAGATGTTTAAAGGAGCAATAAGCGAAATTCATCATTTCTAGATGGAAGGAATTAAAAAATTGCTATGTGAAGAACTAGAGGTGTAATTTCATCTGGAGTATAGCATGACCTCACACACCCTCTCTCTGTGTTGATCTCCAGCCCATTGTTTACAAGCCGGTCCGGCTGCGCGTTCATGTACGTTCATGTGAATCCCCCCTCCTCCTCCTCCTCCTCCTCTCGGAGCCCTTGGCCCTCCCTATAAAAGGCTACAGCCGGTGAGCAATGGCAGCGGGTATTTTCGAAATGAAATGGCAGAGAGCGGAACGTCCACCTGAAGACGACCAGGATCTGACATTACGTCTAAAGAAACAATGGTTGTTGGCGAAGAAGTTGTCGGATAAAGAAAGGGACAGAACTCGGATTAACATTGGCCTTGCATTTCCAAGGTGGAGAGCACTGCGAGAGCTAAAGGGGCTACAATCTGACTTGGAGCTAGCTCTTCTTCTCCTGGACAGGTACAACATAAAGTCAAATGTCTGTTTTAATTAGTGTTACAGTAACGTTA
>NC_065514.1:35313202-35318973 GCF_006386435.1 Epinephelus moara
TTAGCGTGGTAGCCGAGTAGTGCTAACGCTAACAGGAAAGCAGGGAAATAGCTAAACACAGCAGAGACCGAGAGTGAGTGAAAGACATTGCTAACTGCTAAACTAAGCTGGCTGTTTAGGTTTTATTTCCTCGCCCCTGTGGTGAGTGAATCTGCCTGCAGTGAAAGCGGGGGCTAACCGGTGCTTCCTCCTAATGCTCCACTTCATTCAGCTGCTAACACAGCCAGTTAGCTAACTGGCTGTGTTAGTACGTTTGGATACAACCGGAGCACCGAGCCCTGGTTTGTTATTCAGGTTAATGTGGGAGAGTGGCTCATGACACACTTTGTTTTGCTCTACAGGCAGTGCACAACAGCGAACCTAGCAGTGAGACGATTTCGCTTATTGCCCCTTTAAAAATGGTGGGGATGACGCAATCTGGAAATACGGAACCGGAAATGCGTTGCTACCAAGCAAACCAATCACAGCCCTCTCGGTCTGCGCTGCCTCGACGTGTAGTTACACTTTTTTGGGAGGTGCACGTCAGGCTACGCCGGGGGCTACGTCGAGCCTCCTGCGTAGCCACGTACCCTACGATGTCGGTACGTCGTTGATTTAACACAGGACCATAAATCAGGCTTTAGGGAGGGCAAAGGGGGGGCGGAGGGAGAGATGGAGTAGTGGCCAGGTCTCTGTGGATAGTATCAACTTTGTCTTGGAAAAATGACAGACAAGAGGTGCATTTATTGACTGTGAAGGATTGGGAACAGTTGTCGAGGGGGTTGAGGAGTTTGTTGATTGTGGAGAAAAGTTCTTTGGCGTTTCCAGAGCCAGACTGTATGAGCTGGGAGTAGTGTTGTCATGGTACCAAAATTGGGTCCCACTGTGCGATACCAGTGAAAGTATCACAGTTCTGAGTAGTATCACGATACCACAGCAAAAATGAGGCAGAAGTGCCTTTTGCCATTTATAAAAAGATAAATCACTTTTCTATACTACATCAATGATATTTCAATGGAATAAATTACTTATTGACTTATTCATACTTCAAAAACAGCATCAATAAGTGATGAACATAGGGGGATCAAAACAAAATAAATAAATACAATAAAAATCTGTCTCCGTCTCCTTATCTTACGTTGAACATAAATGATAAATCCTTATTCTTCTCCTTTGTCACTCCACGCTTCTCTCTCTCTCTCTCTCTCTCTCTGTCTCTCTCGTGTGTGTGTGTGTGTGTGTGTGTGTGTGTGTGTGCGTGTGTTGTCAGGAGCTGGGCGTGGCCTCCAGGTCTCCTGCTGCTTGTCGCCAGACTGTCCATTTACCTCATGTGGTATTCTGCTCAGGACAGTTTCGAAACATTGAGAATTGTGAGAATTTTACTTGTGAACTTTTCTTTTAAAATCTGTTTTCTACATGTTCAGTTCTTCAGACCCCACCCCCCTATTTTCCTGTCATGGACCTGTCCAGTTGGACCCAGTCATCCTGCTCACCTGCAAACCTCTGTCTGCCTCAGTCCCTCTGTTCGGCCCTGCAACATTTGCCTGTCTCACTGACCCACTCTCCTGTCCTAGACCTCAGCCCCCAAACAACAAAGAACTCTCTACCAGATACGACTGGAACCACTCACTGACTGTCAATAATTTCACTCTATTTTCAATAAAAACATGTTACATGGGTCCTAAAATCCACAATCTACAACATCTTGTACTTAAAAAGGTTAATTTTGTTATCATAAAATATATTTTAGTGTACTCTTGAGCTGTAAATTGAGTAAGTTTGCCCTGGCCGGCGGGTGGTGCTTGGTTTTGGCTCAACTGTTTTCAACATAGCGGCCGAGTCACAAACTTTCTCATTTCACAGCTAAACAGTAACTAAAATATGTTACATATATGTTACAACACTTCAGGTGAGAAATAGGGAATGCTGTAACAGAATCTTGATTTATATTTTATAAGTGCTGCCTGAATTGACAGGTTGACTGCATTTAACGAGCAGTGATTGACATGATTGACAGCTGCTTTAGCTCCTCGGCTCTGATTGGTTGTGTTTGTTTGGGTCAGTTGGATTCTTGCAAATACAATTTGGAAGCACTACGAGGAGGCAGTCACATAATTGTTTTCACAGGTTATCTGTCTCATGTACTACTGTCAGGATATAAAGACAGCTTCAGCAAATATGACAAAGGTTTTTTTCTAAAAGTTAACAATAGTTTTAAGAATGCAGTGGAGTTCCAGGTATTGATATCTAGTATTGGCAAAAAATGCTGTTGCACATTTCCAATCCATCGCTAGTTAGCTTGTTTACTATATAACATGTTGCACTAGATGTTCTGCTGAACCCTGTTGAAACTCTTCAACTTCGTACTGAACAGCCAAATCTGATTTGACTGACATTATTTCTGAGTTAGGTAGAGCCAAAATTCTACCACTTTATTTGACTTAACTTTAATTAGTAATTTTGTCACTAATATTTATTGTAAAAGATAAAAACTAGGACTTGAAACCACATTTCTAGTGATATAATGTTGCAATCATGTCAGTGCCACATAATGTCTGAAGTTCAAGTGGCATGAAGGCATAAATACGGAAGGAAGCAGAGAGCTTGTGGTTACTGACACGATCAGACTGACTTTTTTTCAGCCCTTTGAGATCAGGACTATCTGATGTTATTTTCTGAAGACAACAAATGATTCTCATGTTAAGATTTTTAAAATTATGGTCTGCTTGTATCATTAACTAAAGATACCAAATATTTTATTTTTGTTATCTCAGTCTTATTGGCTACAGATAATTCTGGTCACTCTATATTGGTCTTATTTATTTATGTAATGTTTATTTGTATAGGGACAAGTATATAGCACACATAAATGCCACACTACAGCATTTATAGCCTGAGCTAGTTTGCAATGCCCATCCCTAGATGGGCCTTAAAATCCAAAAGACACAGCAACAAAAACACAAGTGACAGTGTAAAGTACACACGAGTAAAAGTACAGACAGAACAATACAAGACACAAACTGCAATACATAATAAGCACCATGGAATAGGAAGCACCAAATTATTTATGACTACATAACTGATTCCTCTTCAAAAAGTGCTTCAGGTTGAGTTTAAAGTGATCGAAATCAGTTCTGAGGGTAATGAATTCCAAATGTTAATTCCATGAACAGCAAATGCTGTTTGTCCAAATGAGGATTTACATAAGGGAACCTTACAGTTCCCACTGGCTGCTCCACGTGTTACTGAGCCAGAAGCTCTAAGTGGAACCACAAGGTCACTGTGCACCTGCGGAGCCTGATTATGTAGGCATTTATGGATGAGTTTGAAGTTGGCAAAATTAATGAAATTATCAAAACTTAGTATATTTAGTTTCTGAAGAACATGGCAATGATGTGCTCTTATTGGTTTCCCGTCCAAAATTTTAATTGCTCGATTATATATCGCCATAAGAGGCTTAATTGTTGTAGATGTTGCTTGTGACCAAGAGGTCACACAGTAACTTCAATGTGAAAAAAATCATAGCGTGCATGAAACTGTTCGCAGCATGAAACAGGAAGCAGTCCCTGATAAGTCTAAGGGCCAGATCTACTAAAGGTTTGCGTGTATAAAAACGTGTGCAAACTCATTGCACACGCAAAAAAATATACAAACTGATTTACTAACAGTGCTCACTAAGGGTTGCGTCTTTCAAAGGTGCAAAATAGCGTGTCTGCATCCAGTTAGTACGTTTGCTGCAATGAATATGCAATGTGGGGTGTTTACACGCAACTGTGCGTGTGCTGGGTGGAGAAAATGTAAATATATTAATTTAGCACAGGCAAAGTGATTTATCAAACCTGGAAGCAATTTTGCTCATAGAAACTGCGTCTATATTTAACACGTGTCAAAGGGAGGTGCAAACGGTTTGTATGCGTAATTGCGCACACATGGCTGCGTTTATTGTCGCAAGAAGGAGACATCGAAACGATGAAAGAAGACGCAGAGAGCGCATTTTTCACCCTCGTGTGAACATTTTTGGAATGAATGAGGAAACAATTATTAAAACATATCGCCTATCGCCATTTTGGAGCTGTTGGAGGAACTCTGAGCGGATTTGGAGCCAGCCACGAGAAGGAGTCACGTAATACCTGCAATGACAAAACTCCTTGCAAGTTTAAATTTTTTTGCAACTGGGTCATTCCAGCGTATGGTAGCTATTACAGCTGGGATCTCCCAATCCCGTTTTTCAGATGTGCTGTCTGAAGTGACAAGTGTGCTGTCTGAAGTCCTAAATGCAGGTTTCTTTGCTGTAGCTCATTTAAGTGTTTATTGGCCTCATCTACCAACACCTCTAATTCCATAGGGTACAATTTCACTTTGCGCTTTCTCTCCAAACTCGCCATGCTGCAAACCATTAAACACGCAAAACCCTCATTTAAATAGGGTGTCTCCAACACGTTTGCACCTGTTGTCATTTACGCAATCACTCTTAGTAAATCACCCGCAAACCGCGGTTCAGCCCCACACACAAAATTCTAGATTGCGCACACAAATTAGAACACGCAAATTGGGATCTTAGTAGATCCGGCCCTAAATGTATGTAAGTTTGCTTTTGCAACCCTGCTCACCATCTTAACGTGCTTCTCAAATTTTAGCTGTGAATCTAATATGAGGCCGAGGTATTTCACCTCTGAGACCTGTTCGATATGTTGTCCATTAATATTTACATTTAAGACATTAGCTTCTGTTAATGAGCGAACCCTGGCAGAAAAGCAAACTGACACCGTCTTCTTAATATTAAGTGAGAGATGGACTCTAAATGACATTTCAGCTGTTTGGAAGCTGCCAGAGCAGTTTTCGCAGATACATGTATGACTGTATCATCCGCATACATCTGAAAACCTGCTCCAACACATGATTGTGGTAAGTTATTAATGTACAAGCTAAAAAGGAGCGGACCAAGAACAGAACCCTGAGGTACTCCTGTTCTAGTCTGTAGAAAGGAAGATTTCTCATCATTAATGATAACACACTGTTCCCTGTCAGACAGATAAGATTGAAACCACTGTAACGTTTTGTTGGAGAAATTAAATTTTGAGAGTTTATGAATGAGAATATTGTGATTTAATGTATCAAAAGCTTTTTTTCAGGTCCAGAAAGACTGCCCCAACTACTTAACCTTTATCAATTGACGATTTGAGCTGTTCTATAAGAAAGCAGTTAGCAGTCTCTGTGGAGTAATTCGGACGGAAGCCAAACTGCAGGGGATGCAGATAATTGTTTGATTCTACATATGTGAGCAACTGATGAGCAACAAGTTTTTCAAGGACCTTGGTAAATACAGGTAATAGACTGATTGGCCTATAATTACATGCCTGATCAACTGTTCCTGATTTAAAGATGGGTATGACATGGGCCAGTTTCTATTTACTGGGAAAGATCCCACTACTAAGAGAAAGGTTTACTAGATGAGTGAGAGGTATTACCAGAGTGTTTTTGTGTTTTTTCAGAAAGGCAGTATCCAGGTAGTCTCACAACTCAGTCTTTAGACGCTTTGCTTAACTAAAGACTGATGTCTTTCTCCCTGATTTTGTGTTTAGATGGGTGAATACAATTTCAGAGTTTAAAAAAACTCCCTATGTTGCAGAACCAATAGTAAATCCGCAGGGTGGTCCTTCGGTGGCTCGCTGAACTCTTGTGCTCGTAAACATAGTCCGACTGTGTTAAAAGTTTTAAACAAAGTCGCTGTGAGTCCTTCATTTTCACAATTTTGTGGACTGAGCACACGTTTGATAAAACGGAGTTAAATC
>NC_065514.1:35319866-35321965 GCF_006386435.1 Epinephelus moara
GTGAAAACCCAGTGGCTATTGTTGTTTCTCCGCTAGTTGCTCTCATGGAGGAGCAGGTCAGGGAAGCGACCAAGCTGGGAATCACAGCCATGCAACTCAGAGTCCACAGTGAGGAGGAAATCCTAAAAGACGACAACACTCTTTCCCAGACATCATCACAGCTCATCTCCGCTGCACGCTGCACTTGCTTGCTGGTCTGTTTACAGGGGCATTGGGCTAGCCTACGTCACACATTTCGTTTACTCTGATTGGTTTTCTGTCTTTCCAGTTAAGTGAAGGGGCACTTTGAGTGACAGCCGTTGATACCGCCCCTCAGGAATAGAGGAAATGTACAGTCCGTGTCCAGACCCATTCGCGTTTTGCGAATTGGGTCTGGCAACGCCAGGCTACCACTGAACACCACTGTGAATGAAAGAGAAACCTTAGATGATGATAATACTGATGATGATGATGACAGTCATCAGCGGCTGGAGCCGTAGCAGCAGGTGGACTAGACGTAGCAGCCGGTGGTGTAGCGGCGTCAGGTAGATATGGAGCTGTGGCAGCCAGATCTTCAGCAGTAGTGGCGGGGGCTTGTACAGAACCGGAGATGATAGTGTCCAGTTGCCTTTCCGCTTCTTGGATTTTGTACAGTGTGGAAATTCTTTGCTCCAATTCAGCGATCTTCTTGCTGAGACCGACGCAGCTCTCGCAGGCCGGTGGTAAGGTGAGTGGGGCCATGGCTTCTTGTACCTGTGCTCAGCGTTTTTCTTTGGTAACTTAAAATCCAAACATCCAATGGTTAAAATCCTTTATCCGCTTGAAAGTTGCTGCTAAAACCACCAGGGTTTAAAACGTGTATCGTTAAAAGTAGCTTTAAAACCAGATAAAAGTTAGTTTTATGGGAGCCTGTCAAACTGACAGTCACAGACGCCGACACATGCGCAGGTCAGTCCCAGTTCAGTTTGTTATGGTGGAGTCAGTCTCACAGCCTTAAGACAAAGAGGCGTCCAAGAGGGAAACAGAGCTGAAGTGACTCAGGAGAATGAATGGGGGCCTACATGTGATACTGTGTTGACCACAAGGAGCACAAGACTGTGAGATAATGACATCATATCTGTTTCATAACTTCAGTTAAAGATAATCCATTTGGTTTCTCTGTATAATTCAAAGAAACGAACGACAACCACAAAAAAAAAAAAATTCTAAAAATTATTTAATCAAGTCATGATCACAAGATTTTCAAAGGAAACCCATTAATTTTATAGACGAGGGTTGGTCAGTTTAACAGGAAGTGCTACTGCTCAGCCTGTGAAAACAGATGTAAAATGTCTGCTGTAGCTCTGGAGAAGCTTTGTCAAGTCTGATGAAATAACACTGATAATACACACCTGCAATGGTTGGGAAAGACAAACGTAACGTAAACCTCATTTGTAGTTAGGGTGCTTAAGTTTGTAACAGTATTTTACACACTAAAATTAGGTGACTTCAAGAGGAAAACCACCTAAATTAAGAATTGTAATATGTATTTTCCATAGTCTAGGAAAGTTTAATTAATATGTGTGAACATAAGCTACCCTCTCTCAAAGCCAGAAACTAGAGAAAACTCTTAAACTTGTGATGTCATAGGGTATAAAATCTGGAGCTGCTCCACAGACAATGAATAGGACACTGGTTGTCTTTGTTATCTTCTTTCATAATCAAAGCGTCACATATAGGTTTACGTTACCAAAGATTTATGGCACTCTGAGCTATAAGTCGCTAAAAGAGTCTTAAAAGTCCAAGGCTGTTCATAAAACTTTCAGGACGCCACAGTTTATTTCACACAACTGAACCTGTAATAATCTCGCTTTCAGCCATGCTTGTTGTTGCCATGCTTAACAGTATGACGTCAATATGTCAACAAGTCAAAATAGTGCGAGTATCACGAGATGAATACTTAAAGGTCAGGTCTATAATGCATTATGAGCACATTCATAAGACATTATAACACATTTATAAGGCTGTATAAACATTGTTACAAATGTTAATAATCATGTATGACAACTTATAACAAGGTTTATAAAGTATTATAAGTGGTTACATAATGCATTATAAATTCAGCATTCATAATGCTTTAT
>NC_065514.1:35322075-35330116 GCF_006386435.1 Epinephelus moara
ATTTAGAGCTTGTATCATCTCCCTGAGAATATATAACAACAAAAAGTGATTCTCTGATTTCTACAGTAACACTATTAAAATTAACCACAACAATGTAATAAAAAATACTTATATGCATTCATGCTTGGGCACTGTTATTTACGTGACAACACCTGAACATAACAAACACACACACATTGGCTGTTTGTTTCTATCTCTCCCCTCCCTGGAAGCAGACCTCCCGCCGCCAGCCTCCGCCTTGATTAAACACTGAAAATTAAATAAAAGAGGGAGACAGGTGTCTCCTATTTTATTTTATTTTGTTATATTTCTACCGCTCCCCTCGCTGGAAGCGTCGGACCTCCCGTCGCCCGCTCCCGTCGCCCGCTCCCGTCTCAAACACGGAGGTCTCCCTCTCTGCTGAGCACCCGGCGCACACCCGGCCTGTTAAATAGCCTGTAACCATGACAACTGTGTGACACAAGCTCAGTGCTTTAGTGATTATATGTCGGGCTCGGTCGGGTTCGGACAGAAATATGCGGCCTGTGCCGCACTCTAATGGAAATGCACGTGACGTTTTTGGGGTTTTTTACAATCTAGGAACCGTTTGCAGGAACCGTTACGCCAAATGTGATGGAAACGGTTCCGGAACCGGAACTTTGGACCCGGTTCCAAAAAAGAACCGGATCCGGATCCCAACCCTAATCCAAGCACAGTTACGCATACATCTGTAAGTGTCAAGGGGAAATCATGGACTCCATAACAAACTATATAATAACAAATGAAAAACTGAGCAATTTTGCTCGGTTTCGGCCCACTTGACATGCTGCTGTGTTGTGCTATGGCGTGCTGGAATTTGTCATTTACGTGACAACGCCTGAACGCAACACAGGCTCGCTCCGCTGTAGGTACAGTGCCATGCTGCGCTGCTGTGTGAGCAGCGTGTTTGACTGAGTGAGCAGCGTGTTTGACTGTGCAACTGTCTGTTGATGGTCATTTACACACTGTCCATAACAATAACTATGTCGGGTCAGTGCCCCCCTAATATAATGTAGGGGAAACACTGAATCAAGCAAGAAGACTAATGATACCATTTTTTTTATTATATTGTAATTGCAATAGAGTGTGCCAGTAAAAACCCGGAACTCCGTTAGCGCTTTTAGCACTTCCGGTTCTCTCGTCTAAAAGTCAATACGTTTTTTGAATGGGATTTTGGTAAAATGCCTCAAATAAGGTCTGTGGTTAACAAAAGCTTAAGCGAGTTTCAGGTTTTGTTCTACGACATAAAACACGTCAGTAAATACCCTACTTGTGAATTTTGAAGCTTTTACGTGTCGTAAAAAAGGCGGTTGCTAACAAGTTGCTCAATACGACTACAAACCCTGTCGGGGACATTAAACGTCATCACCCCCGAACAGGCGAGAGTGCTGGCAGTCCGCCATTGCAGCTTCTGATTTAGCTTAAACAGTCCGATTTCCCCATTATACAATGTTTTTAAAATAAAGCGGCCGAAATCAGTTGAAAGCTTAGTGGCAGTGACGTCAAGAGTCATGTGACCGTAGAGTAGTCATGTAGTCCGTTAAAGCCTAACATTAGCTTTTTACTTCTGGCGATCGCATTTAAGCTTCAAATGCAGTGTGAAAGGTGTTCATATGTGAAGATTATCTCGCTGAACAAAACCTGTAAGTATCATAAACTTGTGTTAGCCACAGAGCTTATTTTCTGACATAATCCAAAACGCAATGCAATAATCACATTCACTTTCTCTTCCGGGAACCAGCGCAATGCTAAACTTCCGGGTTTTCACGTCAGCCCTGGCACACTCTATTGCAAATCGCGATATTGTCCACTCAAATCGCAATCGCACGTTTTTATCAAATCGTGCAGCACTAATTGTTGTTGCCATGTTATGCTATTGGTATTGTTTAATAAAGCGCTGCTGACACCTACCGCCCTGTTTCTACCAAACACTTTAGGTATAGTACCTTTGGAACCAAAAGTAACCCTTCAGACATGGTACCTAGATCCTCGGTCCGTTTAGCGTTTACACCACAAACAGTACTCTTAAATGTGGGTGTGGTTGTTGTCATTCACTGCTCTGTCCAGCACTCACTGGATTTCCTTATCACCAGTGATACAGAAGGAAGTCTGCATCTCGTTCATTGTCCACAGAATGAAGTTGCACACCGACATTTTCAGAACAAAATAGAACAGGCAGCAGAGAGAATCTCTCTAAATGGGATATTTAAAAATAGTGGGTTTGTGCATTTATTGCTTCTCAGGAAAGCACAGGGGTTTAGTGTTGCTGGAGCCCACAGGAGCGCTTTTTTTTTTCTCCAAGTGAGGATCAGAATATATGCAGTTCACATAATCTGATCAAAATCATTATTTTTTTTTTTTTTAAACACTTGAAGATGTATTTATTACTAAAGCTACTGAACTGGGTAAAGTTGTCATATTGAAATTTAAGGTGTGCTGATGGATTCACATCGTTGGGTTTATGTTGTGTGTCACTCTAGAGGACGATGCTGTTGTGTTACACATCATGCCGGTCACGCCTCTTTTGATTCTGCAATACTGGGATGCTGTCAAAAAAGCACACAATGGAGCAGAACGATGCTGCCGTCGTTTGGGTCTGTGTAAAAATATAAAGGCGGCATGAAGAAAGGACTTTGTAGCTGTCTATGGAGCAGTTCCAGACTTTATACCAGTGACATAAGGTAGTTACGATGGGCCCCAGTGCATGCTATTATGACAGGATGTAGTGTACCCTAGTTCCTCGTTATGAAGCACATACACGCAGTTTTAGGCATATATATATTTTACCAACGGTGTGTCTTACTGCCACTTTTATGTTGCATCCGTTTGCGTATGTGCCCAGTTTGTCAGTTTTGAGAGACTTTGCACCTAAACTAACTACTGTACATCATATCATCTCATTACATGATTAAACAGTGACTTGATATGTGACAACATCAACAGGCATATTACCCAGCAATCATCATTACATATCTATATATAACAAAAACTACAAAAGACATCACAAACTTGAGTATTAGCAGTCCAGTTTTTGGATTTGGGAGAGAGTTTTTCCTGTTATATTTTTAAACTGTCTTAAACCACAGGAATAACATTTATTAATCTTGAAAATGGGCGTAGTTTCCCTTTAAGTTGCATCGCAGACTCTGTGTGTGTGTGTGTGTGTGTGTGTGTGTGTGTGTATGATGGGTGGGGGTACTTGGCAGGCCCGTCCTTGACAGAAGTGCTCTAAGAATAATACACTTACGATATGTAGGCTGGATAAAGAAAGCCGATGAGGTTGCACAGTAGGGAGGCTCCGTAACCGATCACCAAGTAAACTGCGATTATCCCGATGACAGCTGGAACACATTACACCAGATGTTTGTTACGCTTCTTCACAAATATACTACAATGGACATACTGTACTACACTGCTTCTTATTACATTACATAGCTGCTACTGTTGCTAGTTCAAGAACAACATTTGACTTCTATAATTAGATTATGACTAATGATAGCCTTGATGAAGCTGTGTGTGCCACGCGCTGACTCGTTCTGTACGTATCGCTTCCTCTGTGATGCATTCAGTTTCTCCGTTTTCTCTTTTTCCATCACTGTCCTGTCAATACTCACCCAGAGCGATATACGTCCTGCTCACTCCAGTTTTTGCCTCGATTTTTGCCAGAACATCTGTCATGAGATTCTTCTCATGGAGAAACTTTTCAAACCTTTCTTTGAGCCCCTGCGCCATGGCTGCACTTCCTTCTTTAGCGATGCTGATTACGAAATTGTTCTGAATCAAACTGCGACACCCCTGCAACCCAACGCACCGCTGCTCTCAGGGGCGTCAAGTTATGAATCCATGGCGTCAAGTCTCAGACAGAGGATGTACCATACAGCATCCGACCGCGAGCTTCAAAATAAAAGCACGAGGTTTCTTCATGACTGAACGTTTTAGTGACAATAATCTAGGCAATAAAAACAAATGACTCATCACGTTATTAGAGCCCAGATTGAACAGGGTAAGTATCTCTAATCGCTTTCTTTCATAGCAATACTTGCTATTTTTATTAATTTTACTACACAAATAGCTTAAATGACACAATGGAACATATAACCTTAACTATTTAAGGACTTTTCATTACTTATGAGCAGGCCTGTCCAAAATCTGTGCCCGCAGAACTCTTTTTCCACAGATTTTAGGAATATAGATGCTGCTTGTAAACCTCAGAATGTTGTCACTGTCTCCTCCACCTCCTTGTGCATGTGTATGACAACTGTGTGTTGTATTCAGTTAGCATTAAAATCATCAAACAAGTGTTATCATAAAGAATACTGGCAATCAAAACTTGAAAAATTCCCTTGATTCCCTTTGAGCCTGCTCAGGGATTGGTGCAAAAAGGGGGAGGCATGTCAAATAATTTTTTAGGCACTAGGGAGGGTCTTGTCTTATTTTTCATTTTGGCTTAGGGGAGGGGCATACAAATTTAAATGATTGTATTTTGTTCTCCAAACCCATCTGCGGGATCAGAAGGCATGTTTTCTTAAAAAACAAAAAAACAAAACAAACAAACAAACAAAAACCACCAAATGTACACCAATCATATCCAGAAACTGTGAAATCAGATGGTCCTTTAACACATCAAGGGTGCAGAGTACTTCAGTCAGAAAGAAAACATAACCATATCTGAGCTTAAACTAGTGATATTTCATCAAAATCACTTGATTCTATGTCTTATTTAAAATTTGGCTAAAAAGGAACCATTTGCACTAACTAATCAGCACACTTCACAAGAGTAAAAAACTGATGCTTTTTTCAACTTCAAGATTTGATCTTCATTTCTTAACTTTCAAATATGGAAAGGTACATTTTAAAAACTCTGATTACTAATTTGTGGTGGAGGGAAAGTCATACATTAAAAAACAAAACAAAAACAAAGTCACACCCCAGCCACCCCCCTCCTCTGATAAGTAAAGAACAGTCCCTTAAGTGAATTAACAAAAACAGTAGGCTGTGTTTTTTTTCCCAATTCTGAAAATCCCCCTGCAATGAAGTGTTGTGTGTGTATTTACTGTGAAGGTAAGTGGAAGTAAATGTGATATCTTACAGCTATAGTAACTATGTCTAGCTTGATGCTGCTGCTCAGCAATGACAGAGACTATATGAGATTTTACCCTGAATTTCGTCTTGCAGGCATTGCATTCTCCCTCACTGAGTACTCTTGCAAAGACCTCTGGCCAACCAGTCCTTTAGTTTGTGGGTTATTGAGGTTCGACAACCTCGTGATCGGATTAGGGAATGTCTGAGCCTCTGGAAAACTGACCTCCTCAGTGGAATATCTCCTGAGAGGTTAAAACCAGGGCACAAATCTTGTCACCATAACAGTAAGCCCTCTGCAGCCACACCCTTCCTTGCTTTGATGACATTGCAAAACACAAGGGCTGGCATAAAATGCAATAATTTTAAACATCCTGCAGTGTGTGGCAGCTGATTTACAGCCTTCATGTTCATCTCTGACGTTTGTTAGGGAGAAGAAGTGTGATGACAGAGTACTTTTGAGTGGTTTAAATAAGTCCATTTGATAATTTAGGGTGTATTTAGGTTTTGCTTGTTTGTTTTCTCCACTCCATAAGTGTTCCTGACGCACAGCCTATGTTAGGAGTACTTGCTCTGCTGCTTTGTGCAGTGGCACATGATGTATGTTGTTGGCTCTGTACTCCCATCATATTGGATTTAAGTCTCAGCATTCATTTGAAGGCATTTACATCTGTATTAGATCATCCACAGTCAATGTAGGAATAGTTTGTCTTTGTAAACAGTGCCCATCAGAAATAATACAGGAACAAACCCCAAAAAGGACTTTAGTTTTTAAAATACAATGTGGAACAAAGCCATGTTTTTTCACAACTTTAACATGTCAACTATTTGAAATGGATTGTTGTTATAAAAATATTTTACTGCAAAATTAGTTTATTTGGGTGATATTTGGATCCTCCCCAAAACCAAAATTAATGAAAATTTGGGCTTATCGGTGTTGGCCTTATCACAGCTGTCTCTGGAAATTATCATCAGAATGTCACCAAATTTGGACTGGCTGTTCACAGATAGTCATGGTATATGATAAAGCAAAGGTCTCATCAATACCTTTGTTTTTTTAATGAACACATAAACAAACAAGTGCCCTCCTGGGAGCCAGAATGCACGCTAAAGTGCCCTCTTGGGAGCCAAAACGTGCGCTAAAGTGCCCTCTTGGGAGCCAAAATGCGCGCTAAAGTGCCCCCCTGGGAGCCAAAATGCACGCTAAAGTGCCCTCCTGGGAGCCAAAACGCACGCTAAAGTGCCCTCTTGGGAGCCAAAACACGTGCTAAAGTGCCCTAAACTGCCTTCTTCGGTGGAAAAAACACACTAAACTGCCCTCTTGGCTGGTTAAAACATGATAAACTGCCCTCTTGGGTGGTAAAAACATGTGCTTAAGTGCCCTCCTGGTTGCCAAAATACAACTGCTCTCTTGGGTGGAAAAACACACTAAACTCCAGAAGACTATTAGGACCAAGAAATACTATGAGACATAACTGTTGCAATGACTTTTATGTTGGGCCCTTTTTTGATCTATATTGAGCCAGAACTATATCTCACAGAACCAGTTTGGATTATCTGGTGCTAATATGGTGTTAAAATGCACTAGAATACAGGAAATGGCATCTACTTAATTGAAAATGTTCTGGGGAGGACCCCCAGACTGCCCCAGGGATTTATTTCCTTCATACATCCATGTCTCTGTGTGTTCTTCACAGTCCAACATTGAATCTACACAGTTCTCGTGGATGCTGATCCTAACTACAAACTAACTTGAGTAGTCTGTCTAGTTAGTCTGTTTTAAGGCTATATAATGTGCCATTTGTATAACATATAAACATGTCTAAAGTGCCCTCGAAAACATGCAGAACTTAGTGCCCTCTTCAGTGTATGTGTCCTTTTTTTTCTTTTTGCCCATGCCCTTCAAAAAGTCTGTGCACGCCACTGCTTCTGTGTGTTTCTCTTGTTGTATATGGTGTTTTTCGCTGCTTATGGCAGATGCAGATAAAAAAAACTTATTTGTGCATATACACAATATGCAATCGCATAATAACAAAGGACTGTGCTTTTTGAGCCTAAATGTAAAGGGTTTACACTGGCCCATCAAACGAAAAAAAGTTTTGTCTTATCTAAAGTCAAAACAATGTGATGTGGGGTTCCTTCAGGAAACACATTTATTAGACCAAGAGATGAGAAAACAACGCATCGGGTGGGTGGGATATGTGTCTGTAGTGTTTGGATCTAGCCGTAGTAGGGGATTCGCTATTTTGACTAACAAGCACTTGCAATATAAATGTATTAAAGAAGCAAGAGATGACTCTGGGAGGATTTTAGTAGTATTAGCAAAGCTACAGAGCCTCACTGTCATCTTAGCCAGTGCCTATGCCCCTAACACAGAGGACCCATCCTTTTTTGGCCTGCTAGAGTGCAAATTGACCTAAGTCCCGCCCTCAAACGCGATGAGCCAATCACCGTGCGTATAGCCATTCCCATACACTCAGACATTCTCAGCCTGGACGTTCATTGAAATGCATTACAGAAAGTCAGTTTTGTTCGGTTTTATGAGCTTTTTCGGAGATTTGAAGTTTTAAAATGGTCAAACGGTTTGCATGGGGTACATGCCACTCCGACACAAGGTATCCTGAGAGGCTGGGCGACGGGGTGTATTTTTTACACTTTCTTAAACCACATCTCAACCGAGAAAATGGCCTTTGGATAAAGTTGTGTGGTAACGGTAGACCACAACATCAACTCAACGTGAATAAGATTAACAAGGATCAATCAATCAATCAATCACACAGCAGATAAGGAAAAACTCCCCAAAAAAAACCCTTTAACGGGGAAAAAAAACGGTAGAAACCTCAGGAAGAGCAACTGAGGAGGGATCCCTCTTCCAGGACGGACAGACGTGCAATAGATGTCGTACAGAACAGATCAGCATAATAAATTAACAGTAAAACAGTAA
>NC_065514.1:35338518-35353124 GCF_006386435.1 Epinephelus moara
AACTGAGCTTCTATAAGGCAATGAGTATTGCGGAGGGCGTGGCTCATCACATAAAGGTGTATAACATCTCAAGGGTTTCACCGATCACCACGCAACTTTGTAGGCATATGACCACACATAATCTGAGGGGACCCGTCCATTATTGACCCGATCAAACAAAATGGGGGCGATAGAGAGCTAATTTCTTATCTAGGCCTAACTGCCATATCGATTTTTACTAAACTTGGTAGATATGTAGAACAGGGCACCTCAAGGTGACTGGAGAAATTTAACTCTAATTGGCAACTGGGTGGCGCTATAACAACAGAAAAATGCTTAAAAATGGCTAAAATGCAACCGATTACTGTGGCTCCCCCTGTGGCCGAATGTTTTGTTGTTGTTTTTCTAATTTTTGGTATGACTAAGTCATGGTATGGTATGCTGTACATAATCATGGAAACTGTCAGTGTGTCATTCTGTCAGTCAGTCATTCTGTCTGTCCCACGTTTTTCTATTCACTGATGTGTAGGCCTGGGTATCACTTAAAAATTTTCGATACCAGTACCGATACCAGTACCCTTAAAACGATACCGATACCAACTGAGTACTTCATTCGATACTTTTTTTTTTAAACTTCAATCGATATTAATCATGTGAATAGAAAGCAATCAGTTGCGTAAATGTCACCACTCCTCCCCATTCAAAAGATTTTTACTCAAATACATTTTGAAAGTGCTCAAATATTTATTGAATAACTGTACAAACCTGTACAACGAAGTATTATTTGGGCTGTGTAATTTTAACATCACAACCAACATAGGTAGAGCTCTGTAGAGTTCAAGCTCCTTCCGTGCCTTCTCTGACTGGTCAAGGAGTGACACTGCCTGGATGGTTTTAAGGGCCAGGTCCTCCTCAGCGAACAGCTCCTCCAGTGCAGAGTCAGACATGGAGTGGCTCGTAGTCACAGCAGTCTATAAAGATAAGTATCAAGGTAAAAATTAAGAGAGAAAAAAACAAGTGAGACTAAACCAGAGGAAAGCACTTAAGCACTGATCATCTTAATGCTAAGTGCTTAGGTTTGTCTATTTAAGAGATGAGTAAGTAATGAATGGTAAGTATTATGGAAAGCTTATATGTGTTGTGTTCTCCATAGATGCAGCCTCTTCATCCTCTTCTTCCTCCTCCATCCCCTCGTCCAGTTGGTCCTCTCCATCTTCATCGATTTCCAGTGCATGCTATGTTAATACAGTTTTATATTACTATTCTGTGTGGCATTTCAATAATCAATACTTCATCTTCATCTCAGAAAGTACAGTAACAATAGTCAAAATGAAGCAAACCTGTTCAGAGTTTTCGCCGCACGCCTTCTCTTCCAACCTAGACCAAACGGCAGCATCCAGGATTTTGGTCTTAAACCTGGGGTCGAGTGATGTGGCCTCTTCCAGGAACATCCTGATGTTTTCATCCTGTGGGAGAAAAATAATATGCCAGTACCAGAGTTAGACCTTTCATAATGTATTTTTAGTGATTTACTACAACAACAACAACAACAACAGCTTTACAGCTTTAGTGTGGAGAACCCTTTCTTGCAGCTGACCTCCCTTAGCAAAGTGGACAGTGACTGCAATGTAGTGATCTTGGGCTACATTGGTCCAACCATCACAGATAAGCGCCACATGCTCAGTCTCCTCCAACTCAGCCTGCACTCTCTCCCTCTCTACGGCTTACCACGCTGGTATCAGTGTGGTAGAGAGCACGTCCCTTTTTTTGTAAAGATATTTTTATTGACAAAATTGCCATTTTACCATTTTACATGACAGAAAGTAACAGAAAAACAACAATACAAAACACAGAATTCCTTCAGAGAGGAGCAACACCAGAGCATATGAAGTAGGTCTCCAACACAGGTTTTACATCTTTGGCAGTTGGGAGAAACATTATGTAATATTTTGTGTAATCTATGAGGTGTATAATAGGTTCTATTGAGAATATTGAACTGCATTTGTCTATGTTTGGTTGAAATTAAGATAGTCTGATACATGTTTCGGATATTACACCACTCAGCATCGTCATAAATGCATTCCAAATCCGATTCCCATTTTACTTTTTTGTCATTCTTCTTATAGACTGGAAGGTTATTGTTTAAGATGGTATAAATAGCAGATATCAGTCCTTTCATAGAATGCAGGCTTTTACTAAGCAGATAACTTTCAAGTGGGGAATCTGGTGGGATTTTCGGAAATTCTGTATAGCTGTTGCGAACCCAGTCTCTGATTTGGAAATATTTGAATAAATTATGGTTTGGCAGTTTAAATTTTTGAGCTAATTGATAAAAGTTGATAAAGTTATCTTTACCGTATAAATCTTCAACTGTTTTTATGCCGCTGTTAACCCAAGCTTTTAAAGTTCCGTCTGTAATCAGATGTGGGAAGCTGGGATTGTCCCAGAGAGGAGTTTTCCAAAGAAATGTGGTGTTTAAGTCAATAGTAGCATGAGCTTCTTGCCAAGCAGCAAAGGAGTTCAAAATTATGGGGTTTTTGGTAATATTCAGAAGCGCTTTTTTACAGGGTAGGAAAGGAAGAGTCTTCAAGGGTACATCCTTCAATAAATGTTGTTCAATGGAAAGCCACCTGGTCTCATTGTCCTTATTATGCAACCAGCACCAGACTGAACGGAATTGGGCTGCAAGGTAAGATGATCTAAAATTGGGTACATTCAATCCTCCATTGGCATATGGGGCCTGGAGATATGAAAATTTAATTCTGGAGGCTCTACCTTTCCATATGAAATTGGATATGTATTTATTTAATTCTCTAAACATACTTTTCGGAATTTTAATTGGAACAGAGTGGAATAAATACAAAAATTTTGTGAGAATACTCAATTTAATTAAAGTCACTCTGCCAGTTAGAGATAATGGCAGATCTCTCCACTTGTGTAAATCCAATTTAACTTGGTCTACTAATTTGATATAGTTGTCTTTGAGAATTTTGTCAGTGGATTTTCTCATTTCTATGCCTAGGTACTTAAACCCATTTGGGCACCATTGTAAAGGCTTAGCTAGGTTTTTAATATTATTGTTCTCTATGTTAAATGGCATAACTTCACTTTTTGAAAGGTTTAGCTTGTATCCAGAAGCAGTGCTGTATTGATAAAAGCATTGCATGAGGGAGGGAAGTGAGTTAGATGGGTCGGACAAGAAAACTAAAACGTCGTCAGCGTACAAGGCTAGTTTATCCTCAGTAGCGCCAAATTTAATACCACTAATGGTGATGTTAAAGCGAATGGCAATAGCTAATGGTTCAATAGCTATTAAGAACAACAGCGGGGAACTTGGGCAGCCTTGGCGGACGCCTCTGGACTACTGAAAGGCACCCAACAGGACTCCATTAGTTAGAATTTGTGCTCTAGGGCTGTTAAAAAGTGTTTCAATATACTGAATAAATTTGTCACTGTCACGCAGCGGTGAGGTTTGTCTCGTTCTGGGTTTTTGTTTCGTGGCTTCCTGTTTTATTTTGAAAAGTAACTCTCCTCTCGTTTCAGGTCACTTGCCCTTCCTCATGTGTCACCGGTCTGATCGTGTCCCCTGATTCCTGATTGTGTCCACCTGTTCCCCATTACCCTCATGTGTCTTATAGTCTGCGTCTCCCTTTGTCCTGTGCCAGAATGTCTCGTTCTACCGTGCACCCCAGCCTTTTGCCACAGCCCTCGTCTCGTCCAAGTCGTGATCTCTTGTTGGTAATTCTGTATTCTTTTGCCTCTTTACGAGTGATTTTTTGTTTGATAGTTTTATAGCGCAGCTCTGTCTCGCAGTTTATGTTTATAGCCTTTTCTTTCCTCCGTTGGAGTGATCTTTAATTTGGTAAGTTTCACAGCTCAGCCTGTAGTGTAGTTTTTTTTCATAGCTGTTTTGCTTTCCTCCATTGGAGTGATTTTGTGTTGTACATTTTTCATAGCCTAGTTTTGTATTGCAGTTAGATTGTAGTTTTCCTGTAGTGTAGTTTTGTTTCATAGCTGTTTTGCTTTCCTCCGTTGGAGTGATTTTTTGTCATAGCCTAGTTTTGTAGTGCAGTTAGATTGTAGTTTTGGTTTGCCTCCTGTGGAGTGATTTTCTGTTGTAACCCTTTTCTCTAGTCTGAGTTTCCCTCCTTTGGAGTGGTTTTGTTTTATTAGGAGTTTGTTTATTTTCCTCCATTTTCGGAGTGTTTTGTTTCTTTGTTAGTCTGCTCAGATCCAGTTTAGATAGGTAATTTTTCACAGCCTATTCTTTTGTCACTCTGTCAAGAGCTTTAGAGTTTCAGAATAAAAGCCTGTTTATCTGATCCCACTCTGCATCTGAGTCCTCCTTCTAGCCCAGGCCTGACAGTCTCCAAAATTCATTGCTTTAAGAGTCTGCAAAAGAAAACTGGGTTCGATCCTGTCGAATGCCTTCTCCGCATCCATCGACATTATTAACATGGGGTCTTTGTACATGTGGGCTGCTTCCATTATATGGAGGAATCTCCGAATGTTGTCTGCTCCATGTCGGTTTCGAACAAAGCCGGTCTGATCAGCGTTTATAATTTTAGGGATAATGTCATCCATTCTCAGAGCAAATAATTTTGACAGGATTTTGTAATCTGAGTTAAGGAGGCTAAGGGGCCGATAGGAAGTACATTTTTGACAATCTTTGCCTGGTTTTGGCAACAATGTTATTGTTGCCAGTTCTAGAGAGCTTGGGAGAGTTTTATTAGTCAGTGCTTCTTTGAACATATTTGTTAAGGTAGTTAAATGTTTATCAGAGAAAGCCTTAAATAATCAATGGGGAAGCCATCTGGGCCCAGGGCTTTGTTGTTCTGTAGGGTCTTCATGGCGATGAGAACTTCTTTTTCAGATATGTCGGCGTCAAGGAAGTCTTTATCGTCAGGATTTAGTTTAGGCAGAGTTATTGAACTTAATAAATGAGATGTGTTGGTATTTTCTGTGACGTGATCAGTCTTGTATAGTGCTTCATAAAACGTCTTAAATTCTTGATTGATATCATGTGGGTTGACAAGGGTACTGCCGTTATCTGCAATAATTGATTGTATAGATCTATCAGTCTCCTCCTTTCTGATTTGCCATGCTAAAAGTTTACCAGTTTTGTTTCCGAATTCATAATAGTGATAGTGTGTTCTAGCCATGGCCGCCTCAGCTTTATTAGTACACAGATTGTTATACTGGATCCGTTTTGAAGTCAGTGTGTTGCATGTAACTTCGCTTTTTGTATGAGCGTATTCTCGTTCAAGATTTCTAATTTCTACCTCTAGAGGTTTTTCTTTTCTCTCTTATCTTATGAGTGGTATATGAAAGGACTTGCCCTCTCATATATGCTTTTAAGGCCTCCCATATGTTAGCATGGGAAGAGGAGTTCAAATTTGTTTCCAAAAATAAATCAATGTGGCCGTTCATAAATTTCATGAATTCGGGATCCTTTAACATATATGTTTTAAATCTCCAATTATGTGATGGTTGATGTGTGGTATCCACCTCCCAAGACATCTTTAATGGGTTATGGTCAGATAGTATAGCCGCTAAGTAAGAACATTCAGCGATCCTAGGAATCATACTTTGAGGTGTTACTAACATGTCAATTCTGGAGTAGGATTTGTGGACATTTGAAAAGAAGGAAAAGTCCTTTACATTTGGGTTTAGTTGACGCCAAACATCACACAGTCCCATATCCTTCATACCTTGGTCCAAAATTGACGCTGCTCTTGAACGGTTAAACGTTTTAGGTGAGGATCGGTCTATTGTCGGATCTAAGACCAGATTGAAGTCACCACCGACCAAAGGTTGACCCACTGCTGATGCAAGTTTTAATATCAAATCGTTGAAGAAAGCAGGATCATCATGATTTGGGTCATATACATTAGCTAGCGAGAGCCTGATCCCATTCAATTCACAGTTAACTAAAATAAATCTGCCATTATTGTCTTTTTCTGTTGATAACAATTTGAACCTCAATTTTTTATTAATCAATATAGCAACTCCCCTTGCTTTTGTTGTGAACGAAGAATAATAGACGTGTCCAACCCAATCTTTTTTTAGCTTCATATGCTCTGTGTCAGAGAGGTGAGTCTCCTGGATAAATGATATATCAATAGAATGCCCCTTTAAATATGTACGGATTTTTTTCTGCTTGATTGGAGAGTTAATCCCTCTCACATTCAGAGAAATTATTTTAAGTTGACTAGTCATACCTTAGATAGATGAAATAAGTATTAAAATAAGGAAAAATAAAAATGGGTACCTCAAAACATATGGATAAAGTGAGTACTATAAGAATGAGAGTCACTAAGAAACAAAACCATACCATTACCCCAAATAAAACCCACCCATAAACACCCCACAGACTAAACATCCCCTGTGGGTAGGCTACTCTCTCTGAACTTGACAAGAGCTCTCAACAGTAACAAAATTGAGCATTAAACCACATTATTAAAGGATTCTGTTTTATAATTGTAAGTGACAAAGGATATACTGCAAGCGCTTGACACCTGAATATAACATAAATAGTGCTAGTATATGCAAATGATTAGTAAACATTGTTAGACAATGACATATTTTGATTAGAGTACTTGTTTGCCCATAATGTATTTTAAATTCTAAATGTAGCATGAATTGTGAGTTATTGATTAGCAGTACTTGAAAAGCATAAAGTAAATTTAGTACATTTAAACAAAGACCAGTATAATGAAATTCACTGCACTGATGAGCCACAAAATAAATAAATAAAAACAATACGGATACAGAAATTAAAGCTCAGTATTTTCACTCTAGTCCTGTTATCCAGGAATGAACAGTCCAGTAGATGTAATAGGGACAAAGTCAAAGCTGCACATAATAATTAAAGCGTGACGTCCTCAGCTGGTTGTGCAAAGCGTAAGAAGATATTGTGCCCAGGTTATCAGTTTACGACCCAACAAGCAACAAACTTTTCGGGGTGTCCGACAGTAATAATTATAAAACAGTTGCATAATAACAACATTTCTCCATAAAAACAACAAATGGGCATTGTCTATAGATTGAAACTTATATCTCCTCAAAGTGGCTTCCTAGCGATCTGCTGCATACTAAGTATAAGTTCAAGGATTGTCCTCTCCAGAATTACGCACCGTCATCTCAGCATCACTGCACCCTGTCAGTTGAGCTCAAATAGGAGTCACTCAGTCAGTGTGTGAAATGTCAGGGCATCCTGGCGCTCCTATCATTATAATAAGAGATAAGGCGTTCAATTGTCTTTGTCCAAAGTTTTCAAATAATCAACTGCTGCATCTGGTGTGGTAAACCATTTGGTGTTTCCTTGATGCATAATCCGGAGTTTGGCTGGATGGTGCAGAGAATAAGTGATGCCTCTCTCCCGCAGGCTTTTCTTAACATCCTTGAAGGCATCTTTAAGGCGCTGCAGGCTCAGACTGCAATCGGGAAATATGTAAATCCTGGTGGTTTCATAGCGAATCTCTCCTTTTTGCCTGGCCAGTCGCACAATCTGCTCTTTGGACTTGAAGTTAAGCAGCCTTGCAATCATGGGTCTCGGTTCGCTGCTGTCACTGGGAAGCCTGCCCAGGCGATGCGCTCTGTCACAGGAGATGGGACTGGGAAAGTTTGCAGCGCCAAGGAGTTCAGGTTTGACTCGGTCAATAATCCAGTTGCGTTGCAGCCTTCAGCTTTTTCAGGGAGATTAAGAATCCAGATATTATTACGCCGGCTCTTATTTTCCAAGTCATCCACCTTGTCTTTCAAAAACTTCACCTCTTTCTCCAGTTTCTCGACGTGCGTGGTGGCATCTTGTCTTCGTTAGCAGATATCCGTCCCTCCATTTCCTTGACTTGGTCAGCTAACGTTGAGAGTGCAGCATCTATTTTAGTTAGCGAGGATTGGATGGTAGTTGTTTTTGTGTCTTTTTGCTTCGACAACTCTTCCTTGCTTTCTCGAATGGCGATCATTACCATCTCAAGAGAAAGTTTTTCGCCTTTTCCCCGAGTCGGACGCCATCTTTGTGGAGCACGGAGGTCTAAGCTAAAACTACCGGTAACCACTGAACAAAGCATTGACAGATGTGACTGAGTAGGGTTCTAACNACCATCTCAAGAGAAAGTTTTTCGCCTTTTCCCCGAGTCGGACGCCATCTTT
Organism: Epinephelus moara; assembly: GCF_006386435.1. Taxonomy (NCBI): domain Eukaryota; kingdom Metazoa; phylum Chordata; class Actinopteri; order Perciformes; family Serranidae; genus Epinephelus; species Epinephelus moara. The sequence goes on from NC_065514.1 coordinate 35,346,652, forward strand.
GTGGAGCACGGAGGTCCAGCTGTAACTTTCGGTTTAGTCGATGACGGAGTGCCTTTCTTTCTCCTTAAGTTATACTGTGTCATACACCGTTATCAGGCGACGTTTACTTCAAAGATTTCCAAAGTGTGGTTTTAGCAAAATAGTAGCAAAAACTGTTGAGGTTGGCCCAGGGACCTCACGTTAGCATGTCCTGCCTCGTCGGCTGCCAACCGTAAGTTCGGAGACCATGTCTCTTGATGGCGTTTGATACCATGGGTTAAGGGCAGCAACCATTTCTCTAAGTAAAACACAGGACACAGAGCATCTTAAATGTTTCGTCTCAAAGCATTAGTTGTTGAATACTTCTATTTGCTGAGCATAAGTGAGTGAGCTACAACCATCTATGCTGGCTGGCTTACCTAAACCAAGGTGACTCCACTGTTGAAAATGGCTGAAGCCCCTTCACAATAAATGCTGTCACTTTACTGTGGCATTCCTCCTTCCTCTCCCTTGTCATCTGCGATCTTGCAGCTAACGTGAATGGTGTGAGATCAAGGCTGCTGCTAGAGTCTCTGGCAACGTCAGCCGGTGCAGTGATGGTGGTGGTGGTAGTAGTAGTCGTAGTAGTTGGACCTTAACATAGTAAGTAAGTAATTAAGCTGCTACAGAAGCTAAAACTACCGGTAACCACTGAACAAAGCATTGACAGATGTGACTGAGTAGGGTTCTAACTTGCTAATTACGTAAAAATTAGCTAGCAAGCTAGCGTTAGCACACGTGCCTACAACATGCCCAAAACGATTTACTTAACAATAAATGTTTTAACACACAAAGGATGAGTACTGTTAGCCTAGTAACCATTTATATATTACCTGAAGTTATCGACAGTTGCGCCGTGTCCTGTTGAGAAGACGACAATGCTGGTGTTGAAGAAGCCGGCTTCGTAAACACCGTGCAGTTCTCCACCTTGAAGTTTTCTCCGTGTTTGATGAGGTGCTTTATCATGTTACTCGTATTCCTGGTTTTCCCCGAAATAATCTTACTGCATTTTATGCATTTATTTGTACCAGGCGCCACAGGCGTGTAGTACAGCCACACTTTTGAGCGTTTTGCTGGCATCTTGCAACGCTGACCAGCCAACTCCGCCACAGATGCAGCACGCACGGCTTCAACCCGCTTCACCGCCATACAAACTGTTGTTGTTGCAGTGGTGGACCAATCACACAGCACATTGAATCAAAGAACGCTTGCGGTGATTGGCTGCGAGCAAAACCATAGAAACAGTCATTTTTTCTAGATCTGGGTACAAAAAGAACCGATTGTAGGTATCGTTTGACAGGCGCAGTTTCGATACTACTTGGTACTGGGTTGTTTCGGTCGATACCTGAAAGGTATTGAGTACCGATACCCAGCCCTACTGACGTGGTCAATCTGTGTGAAACTGCACATAGGCATTGAGGATTGGCAGAAGGTGACAAAGCTACCAATGGGTATGGACTAGTATACATTAACTTTTCAATCAAAATAATGAAAACAGCAGATTTTTGAACACGATGCATGTAGTGTATATTAAATTATGCCATATACCAATAAATGAACAACACTAACTCCTACAGAACATTGACCCAAATTACCTACAGTCAGGGCATAAAATTAACACCCGCCAAGCGCCAATGGCGGGTAAAAAATGAGTTTGCCGTGTAAAACAAAAACACACACCGATGGAAAATTTTGAATTGCATGTGGGTTTTTTATGTGCTTCGACCATTTCTGCCAGCTGTGTCCAGGGACAGTTTTTGCTATGGGCAATGTGGGCGACCGCCCAGGGCGCAATCTATGTGAGGGCGCACGAGCACCCACGAAAAAAAACAAAACAACAACAACAGAAAACCAGTTTTCTAGACTACCGCTCATTTCCACGTCAAGTTAATGGAGTGGGCGCTGGGGCGCCCCTATTATCACGTTTCAACCAGCAGCAGAAAGGAAATGCGAATCCTGGAGGTTGTGGGTTGAACGGGGGTCACAGACAGGAACGCGGCGGAGGTTCATAGTGCTCTGCGGCGCAAGATAATGGCTTACCGGCCGTCTCCGACTAAGTCCGACTCCAGGTCCAGTAATTTCTTCTTTCCTTGGTGTCATGACTGCCCAGTAGTACCTGGACAACCGAGCCGTGGCGGTACACAGGTACAGTATGTGGCGTGTCAGAGGACAAACGAGCCGTTCACATTTCCACAAACCTCACCACAATTTAGGGACTGTTCTTTACTTATGGAGGGACTGTCAGGGGAGGAGGGTGGCTGGTTGATTTTTATTTTATTTTGATCCCCCCCTATGTTAATCACTTATTGATGCTGTTTTTGAAGTATGAATAAGTCAGTAAGTAATTTATTCCATTGAAATATCATTGAGGTATTATAGAAAAGTGATTTATCTTTTTATAAATGACAAAAGGCACATCTGCCTCACTTTTGCCGTGTTATCGTGATACTACTACTGCAGCCTTTGCCGCAAGCATGCCAAAGAAACACAGAGGACAGGGTTGGATTTTCCTAAAGTTGGATTTTCATACTAAAAACGTAAGGTAATTATTTTTCGTCAAATAAGGCACAATTTTTTTTATTTGGCTGGTGAAAATATGTTTGGCCGGTAAATTTTTGGAGGTTACTAGCCAATGGCAGATGAGGTAAAATGTTAATTTTACGCCCTGCCTACAGTTCTGTATCACCACCACTAGAGTGTATAAATTAGATACATGTTTTTGTTTTTGTGTGTGTGTGTGTGTGTGTGTGTGTGTGTGCAAGCTGCTCAAATAAATTGCCCTTCATAAGACTAATAAAGTCTCTATAGATGTCATTTAAAGCAAGTCTTACCTTTCTTGCATTTCACACAGCACTTAGAAAAAATTTGAACATCCACAACTCCCGCCTCCCTCCAAAGTCCCATCCTCCTCCTCCTGCAACTCCACCTCCCTCCAAAGGCCTACTCCCCCCTCCTCCATTACGTCCTCATTATGTCTATGATAGACGTAGGCGTTGGCATGGTAACGTTAGAAGCCGGAAGAGGAGGGTGAGTGTAACGTTACAAATGCAAGTCAGTGATGACTGATGAGTTTTAGAATAAGGTTACAGTGCTAACGTTAGATAGTAATGTTAACGTTACTAGTAAGTGGAAACGCACAAGGAAGATAATATTAATGTTTCAGAGGCTACGCTACAGTAGGCTAACGTTAGCCATTAGCAACTGGATGCTGTGTTGTCATATATAACATTATGAACTGAACTTAACTTCTTTATTTGTTATTTTTATGCGCAGCACAAAAAACAAACTGACATTTTTGCATACCCCAAGCAAAAAGAAACAAAACATTTAAAAACAATTTGTGTAACATACAAGAAAGAACATATAGTGCAATAGTAAGATGAAAAGGGTCGACATTTCACAGTCAAAAACTCCACATCCTGAGAGCAGAACTGGGAGATCTTCTTCACATCACAGCACCATGAATTGTTTGTGTATACACCATGGAGCTTACCAGATGATGCAGCCTCCCTGTCTGCTCTATGTAGTGTTAGCCTCCTTAGCTCAACACTGGCATCTGGTTGGGGTGTTACGTGAGTGGTTACGTCTGACAGAGGCCTCCACGTGGGGAAGACAGACAGGACAGGAGAAAACTCCGACCAAACATTGCATTCGGTCCGAATGCGGTGATTGGTCGGAGTTTTCTTAGAGCCATATGAGAATGGTATAATTATGGGTTTTCATCTCTGGTGGAATTCACTTATATTTTAGTGTGCCAACAGCTTATTAATAGCATTTTAACCTAAACAAAGAAAAGTGTAAAATTTCCAGAAAGGTAAGTGTTGCTTTAACAGCCATAATTCAATCTAAATGAAAGCATCTACATGGATTATTTTAATATTGCCTGTAACTTTAATACAGGCTGAGTTAGGCTACTTAATATTTCCAACTGTCCAGCATCCAGTACAGACAGCTGTAGGCTGTTTTTGTTTCATAATAATCATTATGTGGAAAAATAATTCATTTGAATTTCTGTCATCAAAAAATATTTTGTTTTCTTTTTTGTAATGGTAAAAAAAGAGCAAGAGAAAGAGAGAAATTCCCATAGACTCCCATGCTAACTGGCATGTCATTCAACACAATAGAGTGTGCCAGTAAACCCAGAACTCCGTTAGCGCTTTTAGCACTTCCGGTTCTCTCATCTAAAAGTCAATACGTTTTTTGAATGGGATTTTGGTAAAATGCCTCAAATAAGGTCTGTGGTTAACAAAAGCTTAAGCGAGTTTCAGGTTTTGTTCTACGACATAAAACACGTCAGTAAATACCCTACTTGTGAATTTTGAAGCTTTTACGTGTCGTAAAAAAGGCGGTTGCTAACAAGTTGCTCAATACGACTACAAACCCTGTCGGGGACATTAAACGTCATCACCCCCGAACAGGCGAGAGTGCTGGCAGTCCGCCATTACAGCTTCTTATTTAGCTTAAACAGTCCGATTTCCCCATTATACAATGTTTTTAAAATAAAGCGGCCGAAATCAGTTGAAAGCTTAGTGGCGGTGACGTCAAGAGTCATGCGACCGTGGAGTAGTCATGTAGTCCGTTAAAGCCTAACGTTAGCTTTTTACTTCTGGCGATCGCATTTAAGCTTCAAATGCGGTATGAAAGGTGTTCATATGTGAAGATTATCTCGCTGAACAAAACCTGTAAGTGTCATAAACTTGTGTTAGCCACAGAGCTTATTTTCTGACATAATCCAAAACGCAATGCAAAAATCACATTCACTTTCTCTTCCGGGAACCAGCGCGATGCTAAACTTCCGGGTTTTGACATCAGCCCTGGCACACTCTATGTTGCTCACCTTGAGATGTGGGGGGGTTAAAAGTCTGGTAAAAGGGGCAGGGACAACTGATTTAATGTGAATGAATTTTTAACCCTATCTCCCGCGATGCTCCAGGTCAGTAATTTATCCCGCTAATCTCCCGATTTTACAGTGAAGGAAACAAGTAATATTGTGGGGGATATTTGTCGCAGTATCTGGCAACCCTGGCCTGCCTGCGCGTGTGAGGCAAGCCGGTGACGTGACTCAGTCACTCGCTGGAGGCAGTGATACGCCAAGTAGTGTTGATACTGCCAGAAAAGAAGAAGAAGAAGAAGAAGAAGAAGTCACTCACTGGTTTCGGTCTTCCGCTCAGTTCAGCGGCCAGACAGAGATAGAAGAGACACCTGACGCGTGCTGACGCAACACCTGAAGTGCTGCGAAGCGCAGCGCACCGAAATTCTCGCGCGAGCCGGAGCACTTCCGTTCACATCAGACGCGCATTTCTCCACGCTGGTCGACAAGCGGTTCTGCTCCCAGCTGTTGTCTCCGTCACCTGGCTTGACACATTCGCTCGCGGCTCGCGCAGAAAATAGACCAGACGCCGAAAGGACGGAGCCATGGAGCTGCGCGGCGCGGCGCAGCTGGTGTGGATGACACAACTGGTTAACACGTGCGCCGGAAGGAAACTGGCTTCGCCTCGAGGCTATTCGCAGCGCTTCCGCGGGCGGTGTGGCCTTGGCGTGACACTCCTCCGAGGGTGGCACAGTCAGTGGCACACACTTTTTAATTTGATGTGCAATAAATACTGCATACTAAATGCATTGCAGTGTAACCGCCTTATTATTTAGCCTTCTGGTACTCATTTCAACAATTAGAACTGCTAATTTTTTCATTGTCCTAAATGGTAAACAGAATCATTTATTGAATATCAAAGAAACAACATTTTCAGAACAAGTTTCCTTCATCAGGTTTAAAATACAAGGCAAGAAATGACGACAATTATACACACACCCTGCGAAGGAACCTTGTTCCTTGGGCCAATACACCGATGAAAAAAATCTCCCTATTTTTCACAACCCAATGTTGGCAAGTATGCTAACACTAGTCTGTAGCTAGCTTATTTCACTATGGACATTAAGTTAACAGGTTAATTTCTACCACTCACATACTATAGATTACCCACCTTTCTTGGAGAAAAACTGGGTCACATATTGACACCCTTTCTTTTGCCTCTCCTCTCTCTCAGGGGCGGACTGGGACTAAAAAACAGCCCTGGACTTTGACTCGGCCCAGCCCACAACAACCGGTGCACGGAAACTCATCAGCCCCAGACATGGGTGTCAAAATACTTAAATCTTAACACATGATACTATACCTTCCAAATTATAGCAATAGCACCGATGTTGACTAGATGTTGTGTTAAGAGTATAGTGTAGAATACTCACTGAGAAATAAACGACACAGTCCAGATGTCTCTCTGCTGAACAATACAATGCAGGTGACTGCCTGAAACAGGCCCAACATCTATGGGCCGGCTGGCATCCAATTTAACCCTATGGGCCCTAGGCGTTTTTGGGATATTTTTACTGCCTTTACTTTTAAGCTCATAGCACAGTCATTATAAAGGCTACATACACATGCTATATCTTGTTTTTTT
>NC_065514.1:35353150-35361914 GCF_006386435.1 Epinephelus moara
GGATGACAGCACAATGATGTGTGTGGTATCATTGGAAAGCTCTGCTCCTGCGCTTTCATGTGATATGCGTGGCATTTCTGTGTGAGCCTGCATTCACGAGTAATCCATCCAAGAGTAATGTGTGTGCAAAGCTGTATGAAAGCTCTGTTATACATAGTTTTAGTGTAACTTTATCATTCTTTTTCGCTGTGAAAACATTGGACTACAGACAATTCCGCTGTTTCACGTGATATGCGTGGCTTCTCGCTATGATGCACGGTTGCGGAGAAAATCAATAGAGAAGAACAGGTGTGAATTTGGACGCACTATGCATCGTTCCGGCCCATAGGGTTAAAGGCTGCCACCTAGCGGACTGGACGTGGAACAGTAGATTATCAGGGAGAAAAAGGAAAAAAAGTCAAATAAAGGTGATGACTGCGTGGCGGCCGCCGGCCGTCCTGGAGTACCGGCCGTTCTATGATTCTCCAGAACCTCCAGATGGCCAGTCCGCCCCTGCTCTCTCTCCTTTCTCTCTTTCTTTTTTTGGAAAATCTGAGTTTCTTTTAAGTACTTGGTAGCATGATGTTGACTGTAGGGTTCTAGCGCAACTGCTCAATTTTTTTTCTTCAATTTTATTTATAAAGCCCAATATCACAAATCACAATTTGCCTCACAGGGCTTTACAGCATACGACATCCCTCTGTCCTTAGGACCCTCACAGCGGATAAGAAAAAACTCCCCAAAAAAACCCACGGGGGAAAAAAACGGTAGAAACCTCAGGAAGAGCAACTGAGGAGGGATTCCTCTTCCAGGACGGACAGACGTGCAATAGATGTCGTACAGAACAGATCAGCAACTGCTGACTGCTACTAGGCACTGTCACCGTCAGTGCGCTAAGCAGGACCAAACCATTTCATGCAGATACAGGGGGGTGGTCAGTCAATATGGATGTTTACTTTTTGGTCAATGGGGATATTTAACTTTTACTGCCAAAAACAAGTAAAAACAAAGAGATAATTCATTTTATTACTATATTTGAAAAAAAAAAGTTCTCAGTGATGATGGTTTAATAATTTTATATTAATTTTTATTTATTTTTGGAATTGTCCTAACTTTTGCCTGCTAACCAGCTGTACAGACATTAATACCGAGTTTAGTCACGTTTATTCTGACTTGTACACTTCTGAATTAAAGGCAAGCAGTGACGTCATCAGATCCTTCCTTAGCAGCCTGAACCTACCCACTCTAACTGTAGAACAACGTGATTTATTAGATGTGCCCTTCACTATGAAGTAGAAGACGAATAGAAGGAAGTCAGGAATCAGATGACTTCCAGTTGAGAGGGTGAGAGGATGGCAGCTTAAGCATTTGTCTCCCTCCTAATCCTCTACTTGAAATGCAAAAATAATTATCTAAGCCAAAAATGATGAAAGAGACTCTATCTCAAATCGAATAAGGAATGAATTTACGCTCTGTTACAATCACGGAGATGAAGATAAAAGCGAAAACAAAGGCACCAAAAGTAAAGAGACATCACCAAAGAGCTCCGAGAATTTTGAGGGGAGCTGAAAGACTTTAGAAACGAAACAAAACGCGAGCTGGCTGAACTAAAAAAAGAGATCGGGCAACAGAAACATAAATTACAACGCATGGCTGAAAGGGCCGAGTCATTTGGTTGTAGCGATAAATGTATTACTTGGATACAACTCCTCTATACCCATCCCAAAGCTGCAGTGTTAACTAAAGGGCTGGTTTCACCCTGATTTGAACTGGGAAGGGGGACCAGGCAGGGTGACGGTATTCCCTGGGGCTCTTCGCGCTGGCCCTTGAACCCCTGGCGACAGCCATCCACCTGGATCTGTCAATTCCTGGGATACAAATTGGTCACTCAAACCATAAGCTTATGTTATATGCAGACGATATCCTTATTTTTGTCTCCGAGCCAAAAATCTGTGCATTATTTAAAATTTTAGATACATTTTCTCACCTCTCAAGTTACAAAGTTAATTGGCTGAAATCTGAAGCCCTCCCCTTAACCTTACATTTCCCAAGGACCATGTTCCAGAGAGGAATTTTTCCTGGCCAAGTAATGGCATCAAATACCTGGGTGTCATTATCCCCCCTAAATTAGCTGACCTAGTAAAGGTCAATATTGAACCTGTGTTGGACCAATTTTCAGCAGATATTGAAAGATGGACCCCTCCTTTCTTATCATTGTGGGGGAAAGCCAATGTTTTGACTAAGTTTGATTATATCCTCCAGGCACTCCCAGTTAGAATTCCACTTAAATATTTTAAACAATTTGATAAGCTTTGCAACAGATTTCTCTGGAATGGCAAGTGCCTTAGGCTTAATTTACATAAACTACAAAGGCCAGTTGACCAAGGTGGGCTGGGTATTCCAAACGTATTGCTATATTGCTATGCCTTTAGCCTCAGGCACCTTGCCCACTGGTGTTTACCCCCCTGACCAACACTGATACAGCAATTCAGCCTCCCTCAACAACAGTTTTGGAGATATCTTCAGATTAGACATCTCCCAATCCCAAACCTTTGGCTCTACTATAACAGCCCCTCCCAGCTCTGATGTTCTCTCCTTTGTGATTAAGGTATTTGCTTCAGGTCATGAGGCCTCAAAATATTACTCCCAGTTGCTTAAAGGCTCAAATAGCAAGGGCTCCAATTTGAAGTCAGCCTGGGAGACAGATCTCAATCTTTCATATACAGAGAAGGAATGGAACAACATCTTAAAGAACTATTAGAAAATATCAAGGGAACTTAGAACAAGACTAGTGCAGTTTAAAATAATGAGTATATTGGCCCCCCTCAAGGCTACACAGAGTGAAATTAAGGGACAGCCAGAATTGTTGGAGGTGTTGGGGAAGCACTGGTACACTCTTCCACATGCTGTGGTCCACAGTTGTACAAAAATTCTGGTCAGCCATACATGAGAATATCAAATTGATTAAATTTGATGTCCCATTCTGTCCAAGCCTGTTGGACCTAGGTGACCCTCTTCCTCTGAAAACTCTCCCTGCAGCTGCCTCTGTGTACACTGCGCTAACGTGTGTGCACTTGCGCGCGCGAGACCAGCGAAAGCACGTGAACGCACGTGAAGGTGGTGCCGATGTCTCACGGTCTTGCACAAGTGCACACACGTCAGCGTACACAGAGGCAGTTAGAGCTACAGGCTACAATGAGGCTAGAAACAGATTTCAAATGACGTTTTTCCAAACAACTTTTTATGTTGGGGCTTCAGGACACTTGGATCACTACGGACAAGCAGTATGGAGTTATTTTATGGTTTCAATTCTGTGTTCTTGGACGTTTTAATCTGGGTCGCCGTCAGCCATTAGGTGTGCAGTTGTGCTGCTAGCCACTTCTCCCTCGGATTTCCGTAAGTGTTGTGAGGACTCTAAAACTTCACCAGAGCCTCCCTCGGCATATGGGTGAGTAGATAATGGCTGAATTTTCATTTTTGGGTGCACTATCCCTTTAAGGCACCTCTGATGTAATATACACCTAAAATGGTTCGATTCTGTGAATTTAGAATTTAAAAGGACAATTCTGGCCTATATAAGTACAACTTATTATTTTTAAACGTACTACTACAAGAAAAAATATTAATCAAATTTTAAAAGCAATTTTGGGGAATCTTGTCGCCGGGTGATTCCTGCACTTGTATGTTTTGGAATCTGAGGACTGGACTGTGGGGCAGACAGAGTCTCTCTGTATATGTGAGGAGTAATACTGACAAGTTGGCTGCGATAGAGGTGTGCTTGCCGCTGGCACAGTCCCATCCGGCTCAGCAACATCAGGATATCTCGGTGAAATGCCTTTGTCAGGATAGCATAAAAAAATGGATGAGCACAAGAGTTGAGAGGGTAGAAAAACACCAGCAACACCTGTGAGAAACAAAACAAAGATCAGACTTTATTTTAAACTGAAAAAAGATTTAGATTAAAGATATACTATGCAGGATTTTCATACAAAAAAAATGTATCAAGTAATACAGAAATAATCCCTCTCAATAATCACTTATGACCCACTAGAATTGTGTGACTGTGCATTTTTCTGCGGAGACTGCCCTCTGCCTGGATTTTCTTATTTGCCTCTTATCCTCTGAGCTCAGGATGTTTCCGGGCATGTACTCTCACAGTGCTCAGCTGAGGTCGGTGCTTCATAAAAAGGTAGCCACCAAACGGCAGAGCATAAGCAGCACAGATCCAAGAGACATGGTGCACAAAAAATGTAAATATTGTGGGGTGAAACGCAAAACAAGTGAATCCGGGGTTGTCTTTTACTTTTACTTTAGTCTGCAAACAGTAATGACAATCCTGCGTAGTATACCATTAAAACTCACAAGGAAGTCACACCTTGGAATCTGTGACAGTCATCAGTGGCTGGTGGAGAGCTGCAGACAAGCCATAGAAGCAAATTGGAGCTAGACACAGAAAGTTGGTAAAAATGAGAACAGCCATGCGTTTGGCCATGCTGGTATCACATTTGCTGGACTGGTGTTGTGGATTGTGCACCATAAAGTAGATGTGGAGGTAACATAAACAAACCACCATAAAAGCAATGATATTAACCATCAGCACAGAGACTACATAGGCCCGAGCAGCAGTTGTCTCAGTGTCCATCGGTAAGCAAATGCTCACTTTCTGGTAACTGCTCACACCACTCACTGGCAGCAGTGCTAGGATGACACACAGCAACCAGCCAGCGAGCATCAGCACAGCAGCATGACGTAACCTCATTTTTCTGTCCGGTCTCATTGCGTAGAAGATGGCATGCCAGCGCTGAAGGCTGATTAAAGTTAATGTGTACACAGATAGCTCACTGGCAAACACTGATAATGTCCCTGCTAGACTGCAGCCACCTCCTGTTTGCCAGGCAATAGCATAGTGGTAATAATTGGAGCGTGTGTAGAGGTCGACAGATGCGATGAGCAGTAAATACATTCCCATACAAAAGTCTGCAAATGCCAGGTGACCCATGAGGAGACGGGTAACAGACAATTTCTGTCGGCTGGTCAGCAGGATGAATATCACCAGGAAGTTGGCTGAAATAGCCAACAGACTGACCACCCAGACTAACACCCTCAGGAAGCCTCGACTCATCACATCCTCACAGGGGTTCAGCGCATCAGGTAGGGGGGTGCACAAGAGTCCATGATTATCTGTGTGAGGTTCATCACACAGTGCAAAGTCAAAACCCTCACTGTAATACTCTGTAGGTAACTCCACATAAAACACACCCTCAACTTCAGACTGTTCAGTTGGGCAAATGGGGCTGTTAAAGTTTTGACTGTGATTTCTGCTGTCGGCAGTTGGGAGACCAAAGCTGTCTTTCAGGTGCTGGTAGATTTTGTGTCCCAGATACCTCTGAGAGAGAGCTGTAGAGGATTCCTGCAACTTTCCCAAAGTAGTCCGGGTCAGGTTGCAAATAACTGCTTCAGTGTATCTTGAACACAGATTGATACAGATTAATAATCAGAGAATGAAATACAACATTTAGACAACATTTAGATGCATGCAAATATTAAAATATTATACTACAAAGTTCTTCCACAACAGAAAGTCTTTAAGGGATTCAAAAACTCCCAACTGGCAAAAAAGCAAAAATGCAATATCTTGTTGTCACTGTGTTAATGAGGTGTCAGACCTTCATCAGACCCTGCACCATATACTGTATAATTGTAAACAACTAGAATTAACCCTCCACGGTTATATGCCTCCACAAACCAGTCAAGTTGCACCTATAGTTTACATCCAGAAAACATACATGCTTCATTCACATCTTCCCCCCGGCAGCACAGGAGATGTAATGGCCAAAAAAAGTGTTTTTACATAACATAATGATGTCACAGGGGAAGCTGACCTTTGACTTTTTGGATATAAAATGTCATCACTTCATTATTATATGCTATTCGACATTTGTGTGAAATTTTGTCATAATTAGCATAAAAAACTGTTGAGCTATGGCCAAGAACATGTTTTGTGAGGTCACAGTGACTTTGACCTTTGACCTACCAAATTTTAATCAGGTCATTCTTGAGTCCAAGTGTGCATCTGAGCCAAATTTGAGATAACTGTCTCAAGGTCTTCTTGAGATACTGTCTTCACAAAAATTAGACGAATGCAAGGTCACAGTGACCTTGACCATTAAACACCAAAATCTCACCAAAAACGTCATTGTTGAGTCCAAATAAACATATGTGCCAAATTTGAAGAAGTTCCCTCAAGGTGAGATATTGAGATATTGCCTTCACAAGTATGAGATGGAAGGAGGGTCACAATGACTGTGACCCGTGACCACCAAAATCTAATCAGGTCATTGTTGAGTCCAAGTGCATGTTTGTGCAAATTTGAAAAAAATAGTTCACAAGAATAGGGCTGACGTACGTACGTATGTGCAGACAACCCAAAAACATATTGCCTCCTGCCACAGCTATGGTTGATGCATAGGCATAAAGACTAATTACCTAATTAATCACAATAGACAAAGATCAGGTACCAAAATGAATACACACGGTGTGTTGTACAATAGATGTATTCTTTTTGATCTCATGGCTAGGGTTTGATCTTACAATCAGAAGAACTCATTAACTTTAATTTGTATGGTTGCCTGGAGATGTGGCTGCCACTCTCTGATAGGTGTTTTTTTTCTGGGCTATGTTTATGTGCAGTCACTTGTCAAAGGCCTGAGAATCAAAATGTTGTTAATGAAGTGACTACACGTGCTCAACAGTGCACAGGATTTTCTTTCCAGGAACATGTTTAAATACAAAATCTTTACAATGCTAAATGCTGGTGAGTAACCCAATACATACATTGGGCATGAGGATAGTTTGGTTTGAAAAGGAAAAATACTGGGCGAAAAGAAACCACCGTGGGAAACTTTTTACCAAAACGTATTTCTCTTACTTACCCTCTCCATCTTTTCAGCATATTGAGACCACAACAATGGCTTTGGAAGGTCAAATCAGCACTCTGTAAATGGAGAAAGACTCGGAAGGGGGGCAGTACTTTGAGGGCCCAAGTGTTTTTAGCTCTGAGCTTTTCAATGGTCTCCATACCTACTGAAGGCAAAGAGCTAATTTTGGTTTCTGAAAGGTCTCTGAAAAGAGAAAGGGTTCAGATTATTCATTTGGACACAACTCTAAGGCTGTTCCTGTATCCAACTGCAGCATGTGCTGTAGTTGCAAAATAAAGATATTATTTAAGACGTAAGACTATTATTTGATTGAAAACAAAAGGTAAGATCATTTTCTCTAGCAAAATCTGTACATCCACTCACATGTGCGTTGGGCCGTGAATTACACCATAAAATGCAAATTCATCTATTCGTTCCAAATCCATATTCCTGTGAAGATACCTGAAGAATGGAGAATAGGTTAGGGGCAAAGTAATATGGACAAGATGTATCTATGTTTTACCAACATGTACAGTTACTTTATCAAAACATTTTGTGTAACACAATAGTAATTTAACCTGCCTGCCAGCCAGCCAGGTTGTTAAAGCTCAAACACATTAATAAAGAGACCAAATCAGAAAGTTGTTAAGATATGTCATTAAAATATTGTTCCATCCTATGTGTTATCACTTTGATTTTTTTTTTTTTTTTTTTTTTTTGCTTCACTGCAATAATGTAAAATGGCATACACTTCCTCCAGTCTGCTCCCATTGAAGGCATAGGGTTGGATCTCTTTCACGCCATTGCTATTCAGCATGCTAAAAATCAGGGGGGAAAAAAAGGAATATCCTGTCAACCTTCCATTCACTCATTTTTTAAAAAATTTTTTAATGGAAAATGTATCCCATGCCTATTCCTGAAAGTGTACAGTGGCATGCAAGGCTTTTGGCACCCCTGGTCAAGATTTCTTTAACTGTGAATAGTTAAGTAAATAGAAGATGAACTGATTTCCAAAACAAATGAAGTTAAAGATGGATGTTTTTCAACATTTTAAGCAAGATTACTGTATTAATTTTTGTTTTGCACAATTTTTGAGTGAAAAAAAGGAAAGTAGCACTATGCAAAAGTTTGGGCACCCCAAGACATTTGAGCTCTCAGACAACTGTAACCAGGGTCTCAGACCTTAATTAGCTTGTTTGGACTATGGCTTGTTCACAATCATCATTAGAAAAGGCCAGGTGATGCCAATTTCAAAGTATTACAAATATTCTGACTCCTGAAACCTTGTTGCAACAATCAGCAGTCATGGGCTCCTCTAAACAGCTACCTAGCACTCTTAAAACTAAAATAACTGATGCCCACAAAGCAGGAGAAGGCTATAACAAGACAGCACAATGTTTACAGGTGGCTTTTTCCTCAGTTCGTGATGTAATTAAGAAATGGCAGTTAAGAGAAACTGTGGAGGTCAAGTTGAGGTCTGGAAGACCAAGAAAACTTTGCAAGAGAGCTGCTTGTAGGATTGTTAGAAAGTAGGGGTGTAACGGTACACAAAAATCTCGGTTCGGTACGTACCTCGGTACACAAGTCACGGTTCGTTTTTTTTCGGTACAGTAATGAAAAAAATAGACAACTATTAAATATCTTTTACTTATTGGCAACCTCATTAAAACATACCACCACAGCAGTTAACTCTTTTTACACAATTTTTGAATGAAACAAATATATATAAAATCCTGCTTTTTCACATTGTTTGAATGAAAATAGAAATATAAAAGTGAAAAATAAAATCCTGCTGTTTTTTTTAACACATTTTTTGAATGAAAAATATAAATGTACATTTCTGCTTTAAAGTTTTACTCAATTAAAAT
>NC_065514.1:35363051-35386655 GCF_006386435.1 Epinephelus moara
GGACTCGGTCCGTCACTCAATTATGTCCGTCGGGGAACTAGATATTTTAAATGGTTCGGCTCGCAAAAACGGAATTAAAATAAAACAAAATAAAATAATATCCTACGCCCAATAATTCGGTACAGGGTCGTGCCGAACCAAAAGTCACGTACCGAACGGTTCGACACAAATACATGTACCATTACGGCCCTATTAGAAAGGCAAATCAAACCCCCTGTTTGACTGCAAGAGACCTGCAGGGAGATTTAGCAGATTCTGGAGTGGTGGTGCACTGTTCAGCTCTGCAGTGACACCTGTACAAATATGACCTTCATGAAAGAGTCATCAGAAAACCTTTCCTGTGTCCTCACAACAAAATTTAGCAGTTCAGAAGTTCGCAAAGGAACATCTAAACAAGCCTGATGCTTTTTTGGAAACAAGTCCTGTGGACTGATGAAGTTAAAATAGAACTTTTTGGAGGCAATGAGCAAAGGTATGTTTGGAGAAAAAAGGATGCAGAATTTAATGAAAAGATCGCCTGTCCAACTGTTAAACACGGGGTGGACCAATCATGCGTTGGGCCTGTCTTGCAGTCAGTAGCACGGGGAACATTTCACAGGTAGAGGGAAGAATGGATTCAGTTAAATTCCAGCAAATTCTGGAAGCAAACATCACACCACCTGTAAAAAAAAGCTAAAGATGAAGAGAGGATGGCTTCTACAACAGCACAATGATCCTTAACACACCTGGACATTCATAATGGACTACCTCAAGAGGCACAAGCTGAAAGTTTTGCCATGACTCTCACAGTCCCCTGACCTAAACGTCATTGAAAATCTGTGGATGGACCTCAAAAGAGCAGTGCATGCAGGACAGCCCATGAATCTCACAGAACTAGAAGCCTTCTGCAGAAAGAATGGATGAAAATCCCCCAAACAAGAAATGAAAGACTTTTAGCTGGATACAAAAAGCATTTAGAAGCTGTGATACTTGTTGTGATACTACAAAGTTGGCGCTGCTAAGTACTGACCATGCAGGGTGCCCAAACTTTTGCTTCAGGCCCTATTCCGTTTTTTATTTTGAAACTGTGAAAGATTGAAATAAAAAACTAATCTTGTTTAAAATATTGAAGAAATGTGTCATCTTTAACTTCTTGCCTTTTGGATAGCTTGAAGCTATAGTTGGTAATGTTGGAGAGCTAGCAAGATTTGAAAGGGTTCACCTCCTCTAAGCTCCACCACCCTCCTCCCCCTCCCGTCAGTGCTCCATCCAAAGCCACGCTCCCACAAACTTGAACGCGCATCCTGCAGTACACCAACAGAGAAGCTAATGTTAGCATTGGGCTAATACGAGCTACAAAAGTAGCTAAGTTGGCTAACGTTACATATTTCATGAAAATAACAAATACCCCCGAAGCAAAACAAATAATTACCTGTCTAACAGAAAGACAGCAACCTCTGCATCACTTTTCAGGCCCTTCAGCTTCCTCGGTTATCTCCACCATTCAAAAGCTGCGATGCTGGTTGACTCTGGTTTGTCCTCTCGCTTTATCCAAAGCCTTTATCGTCACAGCCTTTTCTGCCTCCGACTTTATTTTCTTAGCCTGTTTAGCGGGGCGAGCAGTTACAAGTACCGCTAGATGTGGTACTTTTGGCTGCATTTTCTCTGCTATTGTTCAGCAAACTTATTCTCCTGCTAACTCAGTATTTCTGCTGAGGAGTGTGCTGAATATTTCCGGCAACGGTGACACGTGATGAGTGCATGCAGGGAGGAGGGAGGGACAGAGGGGGGCATGGGCAGGACCAGAGTGATATATAAGGACGAGACATGAAGGCATCTGATTGGTTCTTTCCACTTGCACCGAGAGGCAGGGATTGGTCAGAGTTTTTACAGGCCTGCAGCTGCCACAGAGGTCGGATTTTTTTCGTTCCTTTTTCTGAACACATTATGTATTGACTACTCTCAGGATGGAAGGACCATTTCACCCAGTATAACAAAACGTGTTTCTGAACAGGATTACCAACTATAGCTTTAATTCACAGTAAACGGTGACCAGGGGTGCCCAAACTTTTGAATGCCACTGTATAACACATGCTGTGCACAGCCAAAATACACAATTGCAACAATGTCTTGTGATGTCACAGTACAAAAGAGACATATTTGCAGAGAATGGTGTATTCCATCTGTTATAATTCTTCATATTAATTAAGTGTAAATGCTTTATTTAAAAAAAAAAAGAAAAGAAAAAAAACAAACATGGAATAAGCAACACATTCTCACACACATTTGTGGACTTTCCACGACCAAACGTGTGTGTTTGCATACAGCTAGCCTATTCAATTTCACACAAACACACACACACACACGCACACACAAAATCACACACACAGACACACACACACACACACACACACACACACACACACACACACACAACTAACTATTTAAAACCATGTTTAAAACAAAATAAAAAATAAAAGCTGTCTGTTTGTATTCTAACACTTTACTGTAAAATGCACCTATGGTTGCCAACCTGCAGACAGTGAGTCTCCTCAGTAGAGTGGGGACAGAGAGCAGGATAAATGATTGATATTGATGTCTGTGTTCTTCATGCTGATTTAACTTTACTGTCTTCACTCAGTATTGTGATGTCAGGAGTTAAATTTATTTTATTGACATGTTAGATTTGTTTCCAGTGAGATATCATTTAGTTTATATAGTGAATTTGTTGTTTTAAACGTGACTGTTGCTTAGCCTGGTGAAACCATCCTAATCTTGCTAGCTCATGTTCTATTTGCTACGCAGATCAGTCTGGCCATGCAATCATAAAGGCCCATTCTGGCATCGGTTAAAGCTTACCGTGCCAATCACAACCGTTTATTACTTTGGGGCAGGCACGTCATCAGAATAGGAGGGACAAGGAGCGGAGTGAATGCATTTCGTAAACAACCAACATGGCTACTGATTTTGAAACTGCGATGGTAAATGTGTCAACGAACTGGAATGTATATTTTCTTTAAAAGCAGAACAAACGGCTGCACTGAAAGCTTTTATTGAAAAAAAGGATGTGTGTCCTTGCTACGGGGTTTGGTAAAAGTTTAATTTACCAACTGGCTCCATTGATCTGGAAGAAGATGGGACTCAGTGAAAACCCAGTGGCTATTGTTGTTTCTCCGCTAGTTGCTCTCATGGAGGAGCAGGTCAGGGAAGCGACCGAGCTGGGAATCACAGCCATGCAACTCGGAGTCCACAGTGAGGAGGAAATCCGCAAAGACGGCAACACTCTTTCCCAGACATCATCACAGCTTACTGGTCTGTTTACAGGGGCATTGTGCCAGCCTACGTCACACGTTTTGTTTACTCTGATTGGTTTTCCATCTTTCCAACTGCGTGAAGGGGCACTTTGAGCGTCTGGAGGTGATGCAACGCATATAACAAACACACAAGAGGTAGAGAAATTATTTTTTATTTACCAACTGTTTAAGTGTGTCATTTACGGCTGTTAAGACAGTTTTGATGTCCCGCAACTCGTTGGCCACCTCGTTAATTTCAGTGATTGTGTCCCTCTGCACTTGCAGGACTGCATCTGTCAGGACACGGCCGCTGCGGTGGCGTCTCCGGCGTCTCCAGCCTCTCCAGCCACAGGTGGAGCACCACTGCTGGAACACGTGGGGGCTGCAAAGACAAATTATTCAACTTTAAATAAATTCAACTTTTGTGAATGACGTCTCAATTGTGTACATGTTCATTTTACTGTAATTTCAAACAAGACATACACTTACCTGCATCATGCCGTGCTTCTGGCACATTTGGTGCTTCTGGCGCATCTGTGTCCCCCTCCGCCTCCGTCACCACGCCACTTAAGAGGGACTCGCCGATCTGTGGGGGTGAGCTCCGGTGTCCCCTTTCCCCCACCAGTCGCACATATACTTCTTCTGTGTAGGGCCATGTGCTTTTTTGCCTCCACTTTTATGTCTGACCATTTCTTCTTAATCTCGGCCGCAGTCCAGCCCTCTGAGGCAATGTTGTTGACAGCATCTGCCACATGCTGCCACTCTTCCGCCTTTTTGGCATTAGTAATGCCCACGCTGTGCCCACCAAACAACACAATTTTTCTTTTTTCCACCTCATCTACAAGAATTTCCACTTCACATTGCGTGAAATTTAGTTTCTTTGCTCTTTTCCCCTCTTGGGCCATCTTCAGTCTCGGTATGAATGAATATGTATCAAGGGTTTCCCCCGACCTTTTATAGCCACATATGGGCGGGGCAAGGCGCTCCCTCAGGTGCGCCAACTTTAGAGTTGATTGTGATTTATAACTGGAAACAGGCTTAGGACGTGCGTGCGCACTGTGTTATAAATCTAGTTTTTGTGCTCAGGCATTTCCTGTGTTTCCTCCATATGCCGTTTGTAGTGATCTTTCCTATGCACAGTTTTATAAATGAGGCCCCTGATCTGAATCAGAAAGTCAATTACCTCAAATTGGATGTCCACGGGCAGATCAGAAGCCCCAGTCTCAAGCCTTGTCCCTGTCTCAAGTTCACCAAAGACCTGAAACGGCTGCTGAACATCCTGTAGCAGTTCTGCAATCTTGTCTTTGTACCGATTCATGTTAGCATCAGTTCCAGTGGCACTCACATTTCTTAGATGGGGGAAATGAGCAGGGTCACCATTTAACAGCCGAACCTCCCACAAAGCCAGCTTCAACTGGAAAGCGTGTATGCTGTCATAATACTGTGTGACAACTTAGTTACGGCCTTGCATCATTTTGTTCAGAATATTCAAGTGCTCTGTAATATCCACCATAAATGCAGTGTCCCGTAGCCATACCGCATCCTTTAGCTCTGGCATTGGTTTTCCTTTTTGCTCCATATATTGTCCAATTTCCATGGCAGGCCATGCGTAATGTGTTTATCAGTAAGAAGGCTGTCAAACTGACGATGGTCCAGACCTCTGGCTCGGATGAAATGAACACTTCGGACATCCACCATGACCTGATCCATTCTTAATGACTTGCAATACAATGCTTCCTGGTGCAAAATACAGTGGAAAAATCCCAAAAATTGTGCCTTCCATTTGCAGCCTGTACGTCTTCTCTGAATTTTGTCACAACACCTGCCTTTTTACCGATTATTGATGGAGCACCGTCCATAGCCAGGCTGACAGCGCGGGCCCAGTCAACACGGACCCTGTCCAGCGCTCCAACCAGAGAGTTAATAATGTCTTTTGCTCTTGTGGTTTCTCTCATTGGCACCAACTCAAGGAACTCCTCTGTGACAGTCAAACTTTCACCAACACCACGAATAAATATGGACAGTTGAGCAACATCAGTAATGTCCGTGCTCTCGTCAATTGCAACCAAGAATGCAACAAATGACTACACTTTGTCCTTAATTTGACTGTCCAAATCTCCAGCAAGATCCGAAATCCTTTCTGCCACTGAGTTTCTTGCCAGACTGATGTTGGCAAAAGCCTGCCGCTTGACGGGGCACACGATTTCTGCCACCTTCAGCATGCAAGTCTTCACAAACTCATCCTCAGAGTACGACTTTGATGTAGATGCTATTTCATTAGCAATAAGATAGCTAGTTTTTACAGCTGCATCACTGATCTCTCAGCTATGACTAAAACCAGACTGCTGTTTCCTAAAAACTGCCAGCACTTCATTTATCTTCTCTGTTCTCAGTTGTCCTTGCAAGTTCTTGTATTTTTTGTAGGGCTGAGTATTGATTCAGATTTTCCAGATCGATTCGATTCAAGGACTCAGTTCGATCTGATTCGCGATTTGATTCGATTCGATTCAGTTCAGTTCAATATCGATTCAGTCAAGTATATTTCAATTATGATACAAAATTTGCTTGGATATTAAGATATTTTCTGAGAACTAACGAAGTATATTTAACAAGGAAGCCTCTGACCTGGTGCATTACTATTAAAAATACTGTTTACATTAAGAATTGACCCCAAAGCAGTACATTAGTCATCATGTACTTTTATTTAACATTACCTGACCAACACATACAAAATAAATATTTTAAATGAAATCTAATCACAAGGTAGACAATTTAAATGAAGTGGCTACAAAAAATGTAAACAAAGGACATCCACAAGTTTGCTGCCTGTAACCGTCTTATAAAGCTTTTGTGCAATACACTAGTGGTTGTGATGCACACATTGACTGTATCAGAAGAGAAACGATATACGTAGGTGAACCTTCCTCAGAGAGGATCTTTGCCTCCCAGTTCGTTCCTGGCGGCAGAGCAGAGTGAACCGTCTTTCTTCTCAGAGGATCTTTGTCCCATGAGAGCAGGCAGCTGTTCTCCGTGTCTGTGTAAACAACGTTCGCTGGCGATTTGACAGTCACTAGAAGCACATTATGACCCTTTGTAAAAGTTTCTGTGTGGTACCTGTGTTGTACATGAGCTAACGTTAGCGGCTAAGGACTGAGAGGCTGTGTGTGTGTCTGAGCAGCGTCAGTACGTTAGCTTGTTAGCTGTAACGTTAGCCTTGCTGTTTGTCATGTTAATGTTATCGTCGGTAGCTCTGAATAGCTTGTAAAGCTTTAGCATAGTTAGTTAACACATTTGTTATTGGCCCATGTGTTTACTGCTACAGAAAATTAATAAATCTTTGGTTTATTTGCACAACGTCGCCTCTCTGCCGTCTTTTATCACGCTTGCTAACGTTAAGTTAACTTTACCAGCAGATCTGTATGAGGCACAAACTGAGGCTACAGTTAGCAGTGTGCTGATGCTTTGTGGTATTTCTTAATCTTTTCTGTGAAACTAATGTGCATTTAATAAACATGCGTACAGTATTAGCGTTATATTTTTAGGGGAAAATGCGAGTGAGAAAAATGCACCGTAGACCCATGCCTTCAGTGGAGGCGCTCCCACCATTGTTTGCTGCTCTGTTTTCATTCAGTCCGACTGTCTCGCGAGATCTCTCGCCATGACCTCAGGTGCTAAATGCTGATCTACCTGGGTTGATAGTACTGCAGGCTGCTGCAGTCTGCTACCGGCTGTACAACACGTCCACGGAGGAAAATAGTTAGGCTATAGTAAAAGATCGATTTTTTAATTAATGAATCGATATTGTGCCATTTAAAGGAAAATCGATTCAAATCGATTAAATCGATTTTTTCAACCCAGCTCTAATTTTTTGCTATGATTAGTCTGATAGTGTCGTCAAGTATGATATTCCTTTAGCACTGAAACGTGCTGCGAACACACCAAGCACACTGGCTTCCCATTTACCTCTGTAAATAAATACGAACTGGTCCACTTTTCTTGGAAAATCTGATACTTTTTTCTCCTTTTTGATAAAGACATTTTCCATTGGAGGCTCCTGCATGTAATGTTAGTCAGCGCTTGACTGTGTTGTCACGTGACTCACAGATCCACAACAGATATCTAGCTTAGGGCTTACTAATTTTATTAGGACAGTGCTTACCCCTAGTGGACAAATAAAGGAATAGCAGTGCATTTTATTGAAAAAAGAAGGAATTTATGACTTCTATAATTTTCACACTTTTCAAAGTCATCCCGAGGGACATATTGGACCTTTCGGCAGACTGGTTTTGGCCCACGAGCCGTACGTTTGACACCCCTGCTTTAGACAAAGCCTTGACTAAGTCTATGCTGTTAAATCCTCCTATCCTGTCTAACATTGCTAAAACAAAAGCTAGATTTTACATAGCTATGCCTTAAAGGTTTAAAAAGGTTGTTTTTAAAAAACAGGAATATTGCATGCAATCAGATTACAAGATCAAATCACACAGGTGTAAAACTATGAAAAAATGAGCAAAAACCCACATACAACAGTGAGTCTGTGAGTCAGTGACAATGGGTCTGAAAATGACTTTCCTGTTCAACCATCAGTCCTACTTACATGGTCAGAGCATTCTCCGATATTCCAGTGAAAGAATTAGCAGGTATAACTTGTATGAAGACATTCTCCACTATCTCCCTGTCAAAAAGGTATGAACATAAAATATTTTACACCAGTTAAAAATTCATACATTTTAGCAAATCGATGACATTACAGTTAGGTATATTGAAATTCTACTTACAAAATGAAATTCTTTTGGCTGGAATGAATATATTGTAGGCCAGGAAAAGAGGTGAGACCTGTGTTGGTAATCCCACTGTATGGAGACATTTCTCAGTCAGCAGTCAGGTAATGGTTATCAGGAAACAGTTTTGCTTCAGAATCAACTATTTCTATAACTTTTAGACTGTTTTCTTGTGAAAATATGAGTTGTTATGATACATGACTAGCAAATTAAATTTTACTTACAGGTACTTTAAATTAGGCAGATCTTTGAATGCCTCTTGGTCAATGTATGACAGTGTTCGGATGCCAGTTAGTTGTCTATTGGACACACAACACACAGACAGACATACAGACACAGATGCACACACACTTAAACTGTCTCTAACTTTTGACAAAAATGATTGACTTAGTGTTTCATAATTAAAAATTTGCTTTCTTTTTTTCTTGTAGAAAAATGCATATAACAGTTTGTTCAGTGTGGTTTGGCCACTACATATAATGTTCTGACCACTTATCTACTGTAAAATGTCCAACTTCTTGTGTGTTAAGCAGCATATGTGAAAAGCAAGAATAAATTGCCACTGAAAATAAGATCTGAATAGAAAAAGAAAATATTGGCATCGAAACACTTGAAAAAGGTTGCATTAGTACTAAACAAGTATTGGCACTGAACATAGTTTAAGGACAGTGTAATACGGTATACATATAATTTGCATACCAAGGAGAGAACCAGTGAAGCCAATTTAGGAATTTGGTTGCTAGATTCAGGAACTTTTCAGACTACCAAAGCAACATTTTTTGAAAAACACCTGGCAACAAATTTAGCTATGCATTTGTATCTATGACACAAAAACGATTTCCTCTGTCACAAAGTCAGTCACATCACACTGCCTGGCTGCAAATTTCATTGTGAGTGACTGCAGCAGTAGTTACCACTCAGCTCAATAGCCAGGTACAGGCAGCAGCAACAATCATTGCTGGCTGACTGAAGCAGCAACAAATGTCATCAAATCATTAACACTTTGAATTCAGTTCATGCAAAGAACAGTTTTTTGGTTTGTTAGTTAAAACAAACCTATTATGCGTTGTGTTAAAAAAAAAAAAAAAAAGAAAGATCTCATAAAAAAAAAAAATTGTTACTTTTAGAAATAACATTATGCCGTAATGAACAAACAAATATGAACTAAGAAATCATGTTTTTTGCTGACCTAGCCAGTCAATTTGAGAAATAACATTGTGTATTCTACATAATGATACCGTTTTATGTCATAAAATTACATCATCAGGCAATAACAGGCTCGCCTGGAAAGTAGACAAGATCAGGCAGCTGCAGCAGGAGGCGGTGACAAAAAGCTGTGGTCAAGTCAAACAGTTTCCCGACAGTTTCCAGCAACCCTCAGTCTGTACAGGAAGTCACAGAAACACTCACATCCTGTTAGATTTGATTCCGATCTCTTAAAAGAGTGACCTAATAAAATGCTTTACATGTGATCTGTAGTTTATGTTCATGGTTCAACCTCTGTTTTACATGACTTGCCATGTACATCAGCATCATATCAGTTTGCTGCTGCAGAGCACACCTGTGCCCTAAACTACATAAATACATTAGAAACATCAACAGTCAAACACAGAGGAAAGAAATACAAGACAACAGCCTTCATTACAGATCGATCAGATATAGTCAGGGCTTCACATCTGTACAGATGTTATTTTAAGACTCCTCACTGACCACAAGTCTCTGATTTGCTGAATCTTTAATGGTTAAAACAGTCTAATGCTAATATACAATAGACTATCACACATGTATACTGCCAGATACTAATATATACTTTCAACATATTGTACCATATTGTATCTCTCTCTCTCTCTCTCTCTCTCTCTCTCTCTCTCTCTCTCTCTCTTTCTGTCTCATTGTGTCATACGGATTACTGTTTTACTGTTAATTTATTATGCTGATCTGTTCTGTACGACATCTATTGCACGTCTGTCCATCCTGGAAGAGGGATCCCTCCTCAGTTGCTCTTCCTGAGGTTTCTACCATTTTTTTTCCCCGTTAAAGGGTTTTTTTGGGGAGTTTTTCCTTATGCGCTGTGAGGGTCCAAAGGACAGAGGGATGTTGTATGCTGTAAAGCCCTGTGAGGCAAATTGTGATTTGTGATATTGGGCTTTATAAATAAAATTGATTGATTGATTGATTGATTGACTATGTGTAGCAGGATGCGTCTACTTGTATCGCAACCCAGTTTAGATCGTCACGCCCACTTCCGCATACGGAGATACCTGACGAAAACCTCAGACCGCCTCCGAGCTACTGCGAATCTGCATGCAAGCTTGCGCTTCTCATACAGAGCCACAAGCCCAACTACCAAAACATCTGAATCCAGATGTGTCCACCTCTTTACATTTGGTCAACTTTACCAAAGGATAGATCTAGCAGAAGAGAAGACTAATTTCCTTGAACTTACGTGATGACAGCTGTTTTGTGGGGCGTTCTAGTGTTATGAATGTAACCTACGTGAATGGCAGTAACGTTACATAGCGAAAATAACGAAGATGCGTTTGGAGTATATTTGTGGCGGTAGTCAAGTAGTCGTATAATAGATTTGCGGCAGTACTAAATTATTATTATTTTTTTATTAATCTTTTTAAATGCAACAATACATACATAGAAATAGAATTACACACATTGTACATTGCTTTTTCTGTTTTTTATCCCAGTACCCAGAACAACCCCAGGGCCCTCTAAGGGGAGGGCCAACAGCAGAAAGAACAGTGGAGCAAAGTCTCTGTTCAGTAAAAATTGAATTACATAAGTCCAAAAAGACAAATATGTAATATGAGAGAATAATAACTAAACAGACATTAAGTAAGAAAAATCAATTTAAAAAATAAATAAAATAAATAAATAATAAATATATACATATATATATATATATATATATATTTGTACGCATATACATATGTACACAAACATACATGTACGTACCTTCACACACATACATTTACAAAGGTAGAAACAAGGCAAAACAAAACAAAAATAAACTAAAAGTGGAATGTAGGGTGGGGGGGCAGGGAGATCAATCTGAAGGCAGTGTTCGCAAAGATTTAAAGTAATCCAAGAAAGATTGCCATTTGCTATGAAATTTAGCTGAGGACCCTTGAACTGAGAATCTTATCTTTTTTAGTTTAAGAAAAAACATAACATCTCTAAGCCAGAGGGATATTGATGGAGGTTTAGGGGACTTCCATGAAAATAAGATGTGACGTCTTGCAAGGAGGGATGTAAAGGCTAATATGTGATCAATCAATCAATCAATTTTATTTATAAAGCCCAATATCACAAATCACAATTTGCCTCACAGGGCTTTACAGCATACGACATCCCTCTGTCCTTATGACCCTCGCAGCGGATAAGGAAAAACTCCCCAAAAAAACCCCTTTAACGGGGGAAAAAAACGGTAGAAACCTCAGGAAGAGCAACTGAGGAGGGATCCCTCTTCCAGGACGGACAGACGTGCAATAGATGTCGTACAGACGGGGTAAACCAAAACAGGCTAAGTTAGCTAGTTGGCTGACTAGCCCTTATTCGCAGTAGCTCGGAGGTGGTTGGAGGTTTCTGTCAGGGCTCTGTGTATGCGGAAGTGGGCGTGGCGATCTAAACTGGGTTGCGATTCAAGTAGACGCGTAGCAGGATAGATGTCTCCCCTGCTGGAGTGATTGGGTTTGTTGCCATGTTTCCCCTTGCCCAATCACAGCGGGAGAGCACTCTATAAAGGGAGGCTGTGTCTATCTCTCTCTCTCTCTTGCTTTTGGGCTTTGGGGCATGCCCACTTCTGGCTGCCTTACTTCCGTTCTGTTGCATGGGAACTGCCCATTGGTTCGACAGCCCATTGGTTCGACATCCCATTGTTCCGACCATATTAAACTCATTGTTCCGAAGTCCGTTCCGAAATCATCATGATGCCCTGTGGTTAAGGTCTGGTTAGGTTTAGGCACAAAAACCACTTGGTTAGGGTCAGGAAAAGATCATGGTGTGGGTTAAAATGAAAAAGAAAGTGACAAACACATACAGTAAGCCGTGAGCCTGCTCCGCCTCAAGCCGGTCGCGGCGCACCATACGCCCGCCGCAAGCCGTTCAGCACCGCGGACAGTCGGACTAATGGGATGTCGAACCAATGGGCTGTCGAACCAATGACATGGACCTCTGTTGCATCCCACTGGTTGCAGGTAAGCATGCAGTGGCTGCACTGTTTAAGTATGATTTTTGTCTGGCACTTTATGATTTTCGCCATTTTAGACTCCTGGTGCTACGCTGATATCCCCCGGTCTGTCACTTCCGTGCTGTGGTGACACATCGTTCACACCCCGTTAATCTGCAGGACGAGCGCCGCGCTTTCCTTTGCAGGGGTTGACAGAAGCTGTCAGACGGTATGTACGCCTCATGGGCTCTGCCACTTTTACAGTGTGTTAGTGTTTTTCTTAACATAGCTCTGTTGTGTGTGATGGGGACTGTTAGCCCCAAAGGCTAACGTAGCATCAGGCCCTGTCTGCTCTGCTTGGTGTCTGCTCTGCCTGGTGTGATGCGTTGCTGTGCTACTCTGCCTGCTGCTCTCGCCCACCACTGCTGGTGGCCTTTACGGCTAGCAGGTCTGTGTTTGGGAGCAGGTGTGTGTGTCGGCCTTCTGGCAGACGCCTGAAGCCTGGGCCGTAATTGTGGGGTTGAGTTAATTTAATTTAGTTTGATTAATTTTGTGTTATTTGTCTTTTTCTGGTTTTCTATTTGTTTGGGACTAGTTTATGGTTTATTTTTCATTAGCTGCCTTATGTAATTGTATGATTTATATATACATATATTTAGTATTGAGTCGAATTTGGTTTTGTTTATTTCTTTGATTTGTTTTGTATGTTTTGATTTATATAGTTTTGATTGCCCTTGTTTGTTGTATATTAGCCTACTTTGTTTAAATCCTAATTTTATTAGGCTTAAATTTATGTGGCTGTCAACCATATTTCGGTTTATTTTGTTTATTTGCTTTGTGGTTTTCCACATTATTACTTTTGTTTACTTGTATTTATTTGTGTTTTGTTTTGTTTTGTTTCTTTTGGTTTAGTCAACACACACATGGTACACATGGTTTAGTCAACCATGTGTGCCGTGCACCCCCTTTTTGTTTTCTTTGGTTTTCACATATGATTGGGGTGACTTGTCTTTCTCCTGGGATCCCTCACACCCCCTCTTCGATTCACCTTCCCCCACTGGTAAGCCTCACCACCATCAGGTCCCCTTTATGTTGTCCTTTTTAAGGGTGTGAGTGAGATTTTTATGGCTTTTAAAAGTATCGATTTACATAATAAATAAATAAATACATTTTTGTTAAACTGGAACCACATCCTGTCTCTCTCAATGTAGCAATACGAACCTCTCTGCCTTTTTGGTTGTTTACTGCAACCCTGGTAGTTCCTAGGGTGAAACTCCCTAGGTGGCGTAGTCGCTAATACATACATATTTTTGTACCACTTCTCCACCACCCTTGCTCGCCCCCACTCGCCACAATCTGGCATTGTTGGCGGGATTTGCTTTTGAGAGCAGAGACGTGTGTTCCATTTAATTTCATTTTTTTTTTCTTTCTTTTCCTTTTCCTTTTTTGTTAATTGGGGCCCAGAGCAGGTCTCTTCTACCACCAGGTATATCCAAACAAAAATTTGGACTTGCACTGGCAGGATTTATCGGTGCTTCAAGGATTGTTCTACGCCATTAAAAGAGTCAAGTAAAACCTATGTTTGATGAATGGTTAAAGCTGATGATGGACATTGCCTCTTTTGAATCATTGATAACAAGGACTAATAATTACCATGGGAAATTTTATGAAGTCTGGTCTGATTTCTTAAGGTTTATAAAAAGCAAAATGTAATGGACTGAAAATATGCATACTACCTCATTTGTCAGTGTGTTTTGAACCCCCCCCCCCCCCCCTTTTTCTTACTTTCTTTTTTAATTTTGTTTGTTTGTTTTTGTTTTTAAGTGCCAAGATATGCTTGTTGTATTTGTTTTGTTAATTTTAACATGTTGTATTGTACTGCAATAGATCGTCTATGTTGTTGAAAACTTAATAAAAACTTGAATTACAAAAAAAAAAAGGGGGCCCAGAGCTAATTGTATTTTGCACCTAACCATATTTCTTATTTTGGAGATATTTTGCCAGGCAGAGCATCAGCAGGGTCCTGTTGGTGGGATCTGTAACAAGTCACGGTAAGGAGCTGTTTCCCTGTTCTCTCCGCAGCCCTAGTAGGTGTCTCTAATTGGTCAGGGTGTAGCTATGGTGGGAGAGTTGCAAGAGTTGAGGAATTAAGTCACTCAGCTACGAGCCGAAAATGAGAGGCTGCGACAGGAGCAGGATGCGGCCATACCTGGTCCTAGTGCTGAACTCCAGCTTCTGGTGTCCCCTTGACAGCTTCTTCCACTGCTAGTGCCACTTCCACTGAGAGATTGGCTTTTGTGCCGCGGGAGAGAAAATGTCCTATGTTTAGGGGAATGTCAGGTATAGGCTTGAGTGAATGGATTGAGGAGGTAGAGGCATGCATGAGAGCGCGTCACTTGTCTGCATCTAATCGGGCTTTCTTCTTGTTCGACCACCTAGAGGGGGAAGCATGGGAGGAGATCAAATACCGTTCTAGTGCAGAACGGGGGGGACCCAGCTCAAATCATTACCGCTTTACAAGAGCTCTATGGGTGTTCTGACACCTATGTAGCCCTGCAGGAGGCCTTTTTCTCCCGCCGGCAACTACAAGGGGAGACCCTGCAGGAGTTTTCACTCGCCTTGATGAGTCTTATGGCATCCATCAAACAGCGTGCACCCGGTGATATGCCAAATGCTGAAGTCATGCTGCGCGACCAATTTATTGAACATGTCCTTGACGGTGCTCTCCGTCGGGAGCTTAAACAGTTGGTGCGCAGACAGCCCACTGCTAGCTTACTTGAGGTCAGGGGGGAGGCAATCAGGTGGTAATGAGAGGGCATGCCAGGGGGCGTTAGGTGCCGAAGTCTTCTCGTCCCTCAGTTTGCGGCATTCAGTATGGGGTCCAGGGTGGTCCTCCGGGGTTGGCTGACACATCCCAAGTGTCTGAACTGGGCGAGATGAGGGAGATGTTAAAACTGCAGCAAGAGCAGCTAAATCAGCTTACTCGAGCACTTCCCGCTTCCCGGTGCGTGGGAGAAGGGCATGTCGCATCCCTGGTGATGTGATGAAGATCGTCACAGCCACCTGCTCCGAGCAGTACTCCAACACTACTGTGTTGTTTGAGCCCTTGGACTCCTGCCTTCCTGCCAGACTGCTTGCTTCTCCCGCTTTGGTTCAGGTGGTAAGGGGCACGACTTACATTGCAGTCATCAATGTAGGCACTACAGATGTATTGCTCTATCCCCACACCATTGTAGGTACTTTGGATGAGGTTCGGGTGGTCAGCTTGCCTGCGGGAGTCACAGAGATGCCATCTGGTGTGGCTACAGTGGTATCTAAATTAGCTGCTCCCGCTATGCTGGATCAGATAGCGGCCATGGACCTATCTCCCTTGCCTGCTGAAGAGTAGAGAAAAGTAAAGCCGCTCTTGAGTAAGTACACCTCTGTCTTTTCGGTGCACGATGGCAACCTGGGTTGCACTGACCTGATTACTCATGACATCCCTCTCTTGGATGATGTTCCTGTCCGTCAGCGCTACAGGCGCATTCCTCCATCTGAGTATGAGGTGGTGAAGGAGCACATTAATCAACTGTTTGAGGCTCAGGTAATCAGGGAGAGTAGCAGCCCATATGCCTCCCCCATCGTGCTGGTCAAAAAGAAGGATGGTAGTTTATGCATTTGTGTCGACTACAGACAGCTGAACAACAAGACCTGGAAGGATGCATTCCCCCTTCCTCGTATTGAGGAATCTCTTGATGCCTTGTCCAGTGCCCGCTGGTTTTCCACCATGGACCTAGCCAGCAGGTACAACCACGTTCCCAGCGCGGAGGCAGATTGGCCAAAAACAGTGTTTTTCACTCCCTTTGGCCTCTTCGAAAGGAATCGCATGCCCTTCGGACTGTGCAACACCCCTAGCACCTTCCAACGATTGATGCAACGGATCTTTGGTGACCAACAATGTCAGTCCTTGTTGCTGTATCGTGACGACATTGTGGTTTTCTCTTCTCAGCTACAGCTACAACACATCATTGGGAAGCACTGCTCCCTGGACTTAGAATACCTGGCAGTGAAATGCAGGCCGTTCTACGGAGTTTTCTGCCATCCTCATCACAGCTGTTTACATTCCACCACATGCTAACGCTAAGCTAGCTCTGGAAGGGCTGCATAGCTCTATTAACAAGCAGCTAAATGCCCATCCAGAGGGGGCTGTGATTGTGGCTGGGGACTTTAACCATGCAGAACTTAAGGCAGTGCTGCCAAAGCTCCACAAAAACATTAGCTTCCCGACCAGAGATAAAAACATCCTTGATCAGGTGTACACAAACATCCTGGGAGCATACAAAGCTGCACCATCTCCACACCTCGGAGTATCAGACCACATCTCTCTGATACTGACCCCATCGTATAAACCTGTAGTCTGCAGAACGAGACCAGCTGTAAAGACTGTGCAGGTATGGAGGGAGGGGGCTGCTGCATCACTGCAGGACTGCTTTGGGAGTACAGTATGGGAGGTGTTTTCTCAGGGAGCTGACTTGGAGGAATACACCTCTACCGTCCTGGACTACATTCACTTCTGCACTGAGGCTATACTGGACACCAAAACCATCAGGGTGTTCCCAAACCAGAAACCCTGGTTGGATAATAACGTGAGGTCTCTGCTCAGGACAAGGGACGGAGCCTTCAGGTCAGGAGACATGCTGGCCTACAGTACTGCCTGGAGGGACCTGAAAAAAGGCATCAGAGAGGCCAAGGGCAGGTACAAGCGACGCACTGAGGGTCACTTTGAGAATAACGACCCCAGGAGCATGTGGAGAGGAATTAAAACCCTAACTGACTACAAGAGCAACACCACACAAGTCAGTAAGAACAGGAACCTTCCAGACACCCTGAACCACGTCTTCGCTCGGTTTGATAAACAGCACCGCGGAATGAGAGCTGTAAGAACTCAGCCCGAGGAGGAGCAGGCACTCATCCTCCACCACCATCAGGTGAGGTCCACCCTGAGGAGGATTGACATCACCAAAGCCGCTGGACCGGATGGGGTGTCGGGCCGCACACTGAAGACCTGCGCCAACCAGCTGGCAGGGGTGTTCACAGACATCTTTAACCTCTCCTTGCAACAAGCTGTGGTCCCCACCTGCCTCAAATCCACCACCATTGTCCCTGTGCCCAAAAAGTCTGCTGTCACCTGCCTCAATGACTACCGCCCAGTCGCCCTCACTCCAGTGATCATGAAGTGCTTTGAGAGGATTATATTAGCCCACATCAAAGACAACATCCCTGCAGACCTGGACAGCCACCAGTTCGCCTACCGAGCGAACAGATCTACGGAGGATGCTGTCTCCATCACACTCCACGCAGAACTGACTCACCTGGAGCTTCCAAACACGTACATGAGGATGCTCTTCGTGGACTTCAGCTCCACCTTCAACACTATAATCCCCCATAAACTGGTTCATAACTGGTCTTTCCACCTCACTCTGTTTAGTTCATGGATTATGGACTTCCTCACCAACAGACCACAGAATGTCAGGATAGGGAACCTGACATCAGCAACCATAATCCTGAACACAGGTGCACCGCAGGGCTGTGTGTTCAGTCCGGCCCTCTTCACTCTCTTCACCCAGGACTGTGCCCCATCCACCCCTCCAACACCAGAAGTTCACTGATGACATGACTGTGGTGGGACTCATCAGTGACAACAATGAGACCCACTACAGACAGGAGGTCCAACATCTGGCTGAGTGGTGTTTGGACAACAGCCTGGTCTTAAACACCACCAAAACAAAAGAGGTCATCATGGACTTCAGGAGGTCCAGGAGGACCACACAGTCCCCTCTCTTCATCAATGGAGAAGAAGTGGAGAGGGTGGAGTCCATCAAATTCCTGGGAATCCACATAACGGAGGACTTGACGTGGACACTGAACACCTCCAGCCTGGTGAAGAGAGCCCAGCAGAGGCTCTACTTTTTACGAAAACTAAAACAGGCTGGTCTACCCCCACAGCTACTCATAAACTTCTACAGGAGCACAATAGAGAGCATCCTCTGTCAGTGCTGCACAGTGTGGTATGGAAGCTGCACAGTGGAAAACAAGAGGGCCCTGTTCCGGGTGGTAAGGACAGCCCAGAGGATTGTGGGAGCTGCACTTCCAGACCTTGACTCGGTTTATGCTGACCGCCTGCTGAGGAAGGTGAGATCCATCAGCACAGACCAAACTCACCCGGGACATCCTCTGTTTTTTCCCCTACCATCAGGTAGGAGGTACCGCACTTTAAGAACCCGGACCACCAGGTTGAGGAACAGCTTTTTCCCCAGAGCTGTAGCCTCCATCACCCCTCCCCTCCTCCCCACGCACTTTTTGACAATCAATGACACGGACTGAATGTGTTATCGTGTGCAATATCTGCAATATTTTAACTCCAAAAATGCACTTTATACAGCTGCTGCTCTTATCTATTTATTCTATCTGTTCTATTTTTATATCATTTATTGCTGCCATTTTATACAGTTTGTGTCCATGTTTTTGTATTGTATTTTTTTTCAGTTCCTTGCTGCTGAGAATGTACCAACTAAATTTCGTTGTGGAAGCACAATGACAATAAAACTTCCTTCCTTCCTCCTTTCAACATCTGGAGAGGTTGGAGGTTCTGCTGGGGCGGCTGCAGCAGGAAGATCTGAAGGCAAAACTTGCCAAGTGTACCTTTTTTCAGAAGGAGGTGCATTACCTGGGGCATGTGATTTCCGACAAGGGTGTCTCCACTGACCCGAGCAAGGTAGAGGTGGTAGCCAACTGGCTAGCCCCTACGACCATGTCAGAGCTGCGGTCATTCCTTGGTTTTGCCAGCTACTACTGCCGGTTTGTAGAGGGTTTTGCCAAGTTGGCTGCCCCTCTACACAAGCTGGTGGCTACTTTGGGAAGCAAGAGGTCAAAGAGGTCAGAGGTTATGGTCACTGGGAGCTGGACTGAGAAGTGTCATCGGGCTTTGAAAACCAAGCTCACCACAGCACTGGTGCTTGCTTATGCGGACTTCTCCCTTCCTTTCATCCTGGAGGTGGATGCAAGCCATGGTGGCTTAGGGGCTGTGCTGTCACAGGAGCAAGGTGGTAAGGTGAGGCCCATAGCCTACGCCAGCCAAGGTCTGAGGCCCACTGAGCGCAACATGGTCAACTATAGCTCCAAGTGGGCCATGACAGAAAGGTTCAAGGAGTACTTGCTGGGCCACAAGTGCATTGTCGATACAGACAATAACTCACTCAGCCACTTGTCATCTGCTAAGCTTGGTGCCACTGAACAGCGCTGGGCAGCCTAGCTTGCCTCCTTTGACTTTGCCATAAAATACCGTTCAGGGAGGAGCAATAGGAATGCGGATGCCTTGTCCCGTCAGTAGTCACCTGAGGTGCAGGACTTGGAAGTCATGGTCCCTGGGGAATCGCTCCCCAAGCCCTTACGGCAAGCCCTGCAGTTTCGCAAGACAGAGGCAGCCCAAGCTGCGGTTGTAGCCCTGCCTCACCATGCTCCCGCTGATATCTGTGCCCTCCAGCACGCGGACCCTGTTATACAGTAGGTTTTGGTTTTCTGGAAGCGGAAGCAGCGTCCCAATCAGGAGGAGCAGAAGCGGCTATGTCGGCCTGCTTCGACACTTCTCCGGCAGTGGCACAGGTTGGTTGAGAGGGATGGTCTCCTGCATCGTCAGATCTCCCACCCTGATGGTGCTGAGGCAGTCCTCCACTTGCTCCTTCCTGTTGCCTTAAAGGAAGAGGTGCTGTCAGAGGTTCCCCAGGGGCATGGCCATCAAGGGGTTGAAAGAACCCTGGAGCTACTACAGCAGTGGTGTTACTGGCCGGGTATGTCCTCCGAGGTAGTGCAGTGGTGTCAGGCCTGTGAGGTGCCAAGCTGCCAAGGACAACCAACCCACTGCCTGTAGTTATCTGGGCCATTTGCTGGCTTCTCGGCCCAGTGAGATTTTAGCTATGGACAACACAGTCTTGGTGCCCACCCATAAGGGGGTGGAAAATGTCCTTGTTATGACGGATGTTTTCAGCAAGTACACGCTGGCTATTCCCACCCGTGACCAACGAGCCTGCATGGTAGCTCAAGTGTTGGTAACAGAGTGGTTCTCAAAGTTCAGTGTCCCAGCTCATATTCACTCAGATCAGGGCCGTAACTTTGAGAGCTCTCTGGTTCAGCAGCTCTGTGCCCTGTATGCTGTTGTCTCGCACAACACCATATCATCCAGCCGGTAATGGCCAGTGCGAGAGGTTTAATCGGACCCTTCACAACCTGCTGCGCACTCTGCCTGTGTCTCGCAAGCGGGACTGGAATTCGTGCCTGCCACAGGTATTGTATTCTTACAATACCGCTCCCCATCAGGCAACTGGGGAGTCCCCCTTCTTTCTCATGTTTGGACAAGAACCTAGGTGGATTCCTAGGACTAGATGGTCGTGTGATGGTGATTTGTTGGTTTTGAGACATGACGCTCCTCAGACAACATCCACTTATACAGCTGCCGTGACCCAAACGACCCCTCGGCTGCTGCGCCCACAATCTGCTGTTGCTCCCACTGTGCCAGATCCTGTAGTGGCGCCCGCTGTTGTGACAGTGGGTTTACCATCTGCCCAAGGGGCTCCTCTCCCAGCCACGTACCCCAATACTGGCGGAAGGGCAGTAAAATGGACAACCCGGTCGACTGCAGGTCATCATCCCAATGTCCACCATCTACAAAGACCTGTAGGAGGACTGGTGCATGGTGCTGCAAACTTGCCCAGTCCTGCGTCTAACGCAGTCTCGGCTCTCTTTCGACCTTGGAATTAGCCTGGCCATAACTGGTCCATCATCGGGGCGACGATGCAAGAAGGGGGGGTAGACTGTAGCAGGATAGATGTCTCCCCTGCTGTAGTGATTGGGTTTGTTGCCATGTTAGCCCTTGCCCAATCGCAGTGGGAGAGCACTCTATAAAAAGAGGCTGTGTCTATCTCGCTCTCTCTTGCTTTTGGGCTTTGGGGCATGCCCACTTCCGGCTGCCTCACTTCTGTTCTGTTGCATCCCACCGGTTGCAGGTAAGCATGCTGTGGCTGCACTGTTTAAGTATGATTTTCGCCTGGCGCCTTATGATTTTCACCATTTTAGACTCCTGGTGCTACGCTGATATCCCCCTGTCTGTCAAAGTAAACTCCCATGCTGTGGCGGCGCATAGTTCATACCCCGTTAATCTTTTTCTGGTTTTCTATTTATTTGGGAGTAGTTTATGGTTTATTTTTCATTATCTGCCTTATGTAATTGTATGATTTTGACAATTTATATATATTTTGTTTAGTATCAAATTTGGTTTTGTTTATTTCTTTGATTTGTTTTGTATGTTTTGATTTATATAGTTTCGATTGTATTATGCCCTTGTTTGTTGTATATTAGCCTACATTGTTTCAATCCTAATTTGATTAGGCTAAAGTTAATTCTTTCTTTTCCTTAGTTTGATGTTTGGCAGCCTTAGACTTTAAGATTTTGTTGTGCATATTTACATGGCTGTCAACCATATTTTGGTTTATTTTGTTCATTTGCTTTGTGGTTTTCCACATTATTACTTTTGTTTATCTTGTGTTTATTTGTTTCTTTTGGTTTAGTCAACCTCACTAATTTTGTTCTCCTTTTCGGTTGCTGAGAGCTGCCGGTGGTGGTCTCTGGTGTCCCGGTGGTGGTTTCCCCTTTTTTTTGTGTGTGTGTGTGTGCCGTGCACCCCCTTATCGTTTTCTTTGATTTTCACATATGATTGGGGTGACTTGTCTTTCTCCTGAGATCCCTCACACCCCCTCTTCAACTCACGTTCCCCCGCGGGTAAGCCTCGGCACCGATCAGGTCCCCCTTATGTTGTCCTTTTAAGGGTGTGAGTGAGATTTTTATGGCTTTTAAAAAGTATTGATTTACATAATAAATAAATCAATACATTTTTGTTAAACTGGGACCACGTCCTGTCTCTCTCAATGTAGCAATATGAACCTCTGTGCCTTTTTGGTTGTTTACTGCAACCCTGGTAGTTCCTAGGGTGAAACTCCCTAGGTGGTGTAGTCGCGAATACATACTCTAAATTTTTATACCACTTGTCCACCACCCTTGCTCGCCCCCGCTCGCCACACTATGTATAGTTCATGATGAATGTATTTAGTCTCTGTTTTCTAAAATTCACCATCAGTCACAACATGTATTCTGTTAACAGAATAAACCTTCAAATCAGGGGCGTCGGTGGCGTAGTGGTAGAGCAGGCGCCCCATGTACAAGGCTGTTGCCGCAGCGGCCTGGGTTCGAATCCAGCCTGTGGCCCTTTGCTGCATGTCATCCCCCCTTCTCTCTCTCTCCCCCTTTCATGCTTAC
This sequence comes from Epinephelus moara, assembly GCF_006386435.1. Classification (NCBI taxonomy): domain Eukaryota; kingdom Metazoa; phylum Chordata; class Actinopteri; order Perciformes; family Serranidae; genus Epinephelus; species Epinephelus moara. Next base: position 35,385,629 of record NC_065514.1, read on the forward strand.
CTGTCCTGTCCATTAAAGGCAAAAAATATCTTTAAAAATCAAATCAGACAAATAAAATCTAAATCTCTGAAATTCAACAAAAATGAAAAGTTTATATAACACATATTGCTGAGTCAACATCTTAACCAATCAGCTGTTAGATCAGGTGAGAGCCAGGCGTTTCCCATCATGCCCTGGGTCTTGCAGTCTGAGGTGAGCAACTGCAGCGCTTGGCTCTAAGAACCGCGGTTGCCTCGATCTCATGAGAATATCGTTGTCCACTTCTGTATGACGTCAGAGGAAGTCAGGATGAAGTCGGACACAAATCGATCAACAGTGATCAAATCTGCACAGACCTGGCTCATCTCAAATGAACCAAACATCACAATGTCATTTAGCAATTTTTAGCAACTTCCCTTCAAAAATAGTTGGCAACACTGAAGAAAACATGGCATTCTTCAGGACCCACAATCTGCTCAGAAGCCCCTGGCACCATACATCTAGCACACTGAAATGTCTTTTACAAATTCACCTGGAAGCCTGCCGTTGAAACGCAATCAGTTCTTGAAGAGATTCCTAGTCACTGGGGAAAGTGGGGAAAAAGAGCTCATGTTAAGTCTGTTCCTCTCTGCTGTTGTTTTCACATAGAACCAGGCTGGGTTAAAGCTAACTTTTAAACTGATGTCATGCTGCTCTGTCAGAAGTCCACTCAGGGCTGCCCCTGACCAAATTGGGGCCCTAAGCGAAATTTTATTTGGAGGCCCCCATCCCAAATGTATCATAGGTACAAAATGACCGTACAACAACTTGCCATTTAACTTGACAACCTTTATTGGCAATAACAAATGTACTGTACAGTAGTTTGGCTGTATGAGTCAAATAAAATAAAAAATTCAACCTGAAATAAATAAATAAATATTAAATAAAAATAACTTCAAACTGAAATAAATAAATAAACAAATCTGAGTCACAAATAGCCATCAATTACTCATTAAAAGAAAGTAACTTCCACCACCTCAATCCCTCACCCTTGAACACTGAAAATAAA
>NC_065514.1:35386668-35386881 GCF_006386435.1 Epinephelus moara
GATCTCCCTCAGCCCTCCGCCTCTCCCACCTTAATTAAACACTGAAAACAGAAATAAATACAGAGACATTCTTTTCTATTTTCATCTTATTTAGCTATATTTCTCCCTCTCCCCTCTCTGGGAGCATCCAACCTCCCGGCCCCGCACATACCCCCGAGGCTCGGGTCTCCCCCTCCGTGGAGCCCGCCCGCCCTCCCGTCCCTTCTATTTTTT
>NC_065514.1:35387381-35396772 GCF_006386435.1 Epinephelus moara
TAATTATTTCAGATAGCCAATTTGATACTTTAATTGGAGATCTATCACAAGGTCAGGCCCATGTTAAGGCTTAAGTCCCAAAAAATGATGCCGCCATGTAAAATATAGCACTGGTGCCTATAAGTATCCCCTCTTTTACAGTATCCACAGTATAATATACAACATTAATGGTGCTGCCCCCTTGAGGCCCAGAATTGTTCCCTATATTAATGGTGCCCCTTGGTGAGGCCTAATATTGTTGTTCCCAACAGTGGCAATATTTTTTGGTGTGGAGAAGGCTTATGATATGATATCGACGCAAGTTTAATCATTAAGTTATATCAAATGGGAAGAGGGAGAATGTATAGATGGATTAGAAACTTTTTAACAGATAGATTAATATCGGTAAGAGTGGGAAAAGAGAAAAGAACGAAACACTTAGTGGAAAATGGAACTCCTCAAGGAAGTATAATGCTGCATGCTGTTTTCAGTGATGTTAAACAAAGTGTTTAGTACCGTTGATAGATTAATAGGTGTTGCGTTATTTGCAGATGACAGGGTTATGTGGAAAAGGGGGAAGAATATAGATTTCATAGTAAAAAAAAAAATACAAGAAGCAATAAGAAAAGTAGAGACATGGGCCCTTGAATGGGTCATTTTTTTTCACAAGAAGGAAAATTCAGGAGCAGTTTAAAATTAAACTCTATGGTGAAACATAGAAAGGTTAGAATGTTTTTAATACTTGGGGATGTGATTTGACAAGAACCTTACTTGGTTGACCCATATAGAGAAAATTATTGAAAAAGACGCAGTGCCCAGAGAGGCAGTTAGAGCTACAGGCTACAATGAGGCTAAAAGGCAACTAGCTCCGTTGTGTTTGAAAACATTGTTGAACATAAACAGAAGTGAAGTATTTTTGTTGCCATTTGCGGAACCTGGGCTGCCTACAGAGACCGGACTTTTTCACAGCATATTCAGAGGACATGTAGCCAGTGGATCATGAGGAGATGTTTGCTGTATGTGACAAAAACTTTTCAAGCTTAGGAAGACTTCGAGGGCTTTTAAGAGCTTCACTTGGACTATAGGGAACACAGTTAATGGAATTGGGATAGGGGATATAATGATAAGACCCACTGTAACATTTTCTGTTGTCCCGCCTTGGTTATTGGGAGAGGTAGACATGCATATGTTGGAATGGAAGAAAAGGAAAAGTTTAGATAAAAGCCAAATTAGTAGATTCATAGATTAACACTGCGATGAGTATATCAAGGTTTTCACAGATGCTTCAAAACAGACAATGATAGAGTAGGGGTTGCATTCATAGTTCCAGATTTCAAATTCATGGTAAATAAAAGCGTAAACAACAACATATCAGTATTCACAGGGAAGCTATTGGCTATACTTTTAGGACTCAGTTGAACTGAAAATGTAAAACCAAGCAAAGTGTTACTAGGATCATATTCAAGCAGTGCAGTTTCAAGAGTATGCAGTCAGAATCAAGACAAGACATCCTGATGGAAATAGCTCAAGCCATCTTCAGAATTGAGTAATAGTGAAATTCATGTGGATAGCAGCACATATAGGGGTAGAGGGGAATGAATTGGCAGACAAATATGCAAAAGTTGCCAGTGCCACTAACAAAGTATAAGTAGATATGACAGTAAATTAAAGGAAGGCTGAGGTAAACAGTATATTTCGTTTGTATAACAAATGATTAAAAAAGGGCAGGAAAAAAATTGAAACAGGGAAACTAAAGGTAGACATTACTACAGTATCCAAAAGAAAGTAGGAGGAAGGAGAGACACTAACAGAACTAAAAAGGAAGGAGATATAATTCCGAGAATGAGATTTGGACACACTGGTCTGAATAGTACACTTAAATTAATTAGAAAACATGAAACCAGTTTGTGTGAGTTTTGTAACATGCAGGAAACTAACACCATGTTAGTGTTTGTTGTCCAAAATACCAGCAGGAAAGATGGATTCTCAAAAGCAGATTGGAAAAGGAACACATCAGACTGGAAATAAAGGAAATACCACAGTTGGATTCAGGACATGTAGGATAGGGCAATATTTAGATTTTTGTAAAAGACAGGAATAGGCAGAAGAATTTCCGATCCACACTCCATTTCAGAAGGTGGCGGTAATGCACCTAAAGCTATTTGCCAACCGCAAATAAGCATCAGAAGAAGAAGAAGAAGAAGAAGAAGAACACAAACACAAACACAAACACAAACTAGCAAGCCTAGAAGTTGAATTTTTGTACAACTTTGTTGGGTTCCTGCACATGTAGGTGTTAGTGGTAATGAAAAAGCAGACAATATTGCCAAAAGAGCTTTAAGATTAAGTAATGAAGAGATAATGAAAACTCCCTTTGGAAAAGGTGAGGCAAAATCAATAATCAGAAAGGCAGTGATAGATTCGTGGTAGAAGAAGTGGGATATGGATGTTAAAGGGAGACATTACTATAAAATACAAAAGTCAGTTAACAAAGGTTTTAAAGGGAAATGCAGAAGAGAAGAAGTAGGTAATCATATCCAGGTTAAGACTTGGACACACTAGTTTAAAATCAGCTCTGTATCTAATGGCAAAGTCTGCGTTTGATAAATGTGATAGGTGCGATGTTGCAGAGAGTGTTGAGCATGTTATTTTGAAATGTAGTAAGTATGAGTTAAAAAGGAACAGGTTGCGTGATGTATGAGCTGGAACGGGAATGGAGTTTGGAAGGAATTTTAGGGATGAGTGGGAAAATGAGGGAATGCTACAGGGCAGTATTTAGTTTCCTCAAAGACACAGGATTAGAAAATAAAATATAAGGGAGTTTTACCTATTTTTTGTTTTGTTTTGTTTATTCCTGTTAGAATGTAACCTGAAGTACATACCCTGGGACTACACACTCCGGTACAGTAGGTGGCGGTATGCACCTTAAAACGTTGGTTGTAATCCGCCATTAAATGAAGAGAAGAAGAAGAGCTAGCAATCCTGCATCTGCATTCACCAAGATGGCGACACCGATGACAATAAGGCAGACACCGGTTGGGGGTTTTAGTTTCGAAAACTGCAAGAGGTAAGCGCTTTCCATTGATGAAAATCAGGGAAGAACAACTTTAGAATAAATACATAACTGATTTTGATAAATAGTAACCTTTCGTATATAGGCGTTGTGTAGAATAGGAACGTGTCGATACGATAGTGATGCTAGTTCATGCTAACTTGGCTTCCATACAATGACTCAGGCATTTCCCCACGCTGGTATTAACGTTAAGTTCCATCTGTCTTCTAACGAGACGTTTGGATAAAACAAGCTACATGCTTTATGGTTTAACAATAACATTACGTTAACTTTTTTTTATAAGGACAATATTCAGTCCGTCACCTGTATAGAAAACGTTAGCCGAGTAACATAACATACAAGTATAACGGCAACGCTGGCTAACGTTAGTTTAACGTCATAACACAACATCGCAAACTATAAAGAAATCAGCCAGCAGACTGGTGCTGCATGTCTGGGTGTTATACAGTGTTGGGGAATAGCAAGTTATTTGTAATGATTATAAAACACCTGAAATCGTTATCGGTTTCAGTTATTGGAAAAAAGGGAATTACAGTCACTAATTAAGGTGTTGGTGATTATAAAGTGGTCATTATCGATTATAGTCTTTTCCGTAATTAAAAAAAAAAAGGTAACTTTAATATGTAGAATAAAACATTCATTCTGTTGACAAGCATCATTTCAACCTGGACATTTTTCAGCTTTATTTCCCAGTTTAAAACATTTGTGAGAAAGTAATCAAATAGAAATAACTAACATCACTTTAAGTCATTAAAACAGTTACTTTTTAACAGAATGATTAGTAATCTGTAAATTAATACATTTCAAAAGTGACTTTCCCAGCACTGGTTATGAATTAGAAAGTACTGTCCAACATTGCTTATGGTTTAAAAGTGGTTCATGGGCAATGTAGTGTGGTGCACCAAAGATACCCATATGGTCAAATGATAAAGGTCTTCAAAAACATATTATAGTTTAATTCAAAGAAAAGGATTGAGTAATATAGACTGAATTTATACATGTCAGAAACCAACATAGAAGTTTCGCTATATTGACACGTGTTATTGAAATCCTGTCAGTCAGTGGAGTCAAAAGTGAGACCTGCAGAGAGCACAAAAATGATGTTTTCTGCAGTAATAATAATAAACATGCCAGCGATTAAGGACAAAATCAAGCATAACTTAAAAAAGGTTCAGTAACTCAGACAATCATACAATAAACATATATTGCAAATCTTTCGGGCTTTGGGTTTTGCAGAGTGCCAAATAGTTTGTATGTATTGTTGCTTTCATTTATAAAACAGTGAAAAAAAAAAAAAAAAAAAGGTTTTCTGATTTTACTTTGGTGAATGTGAAATTTTGCTATTCTTATTATTTTGTTCTTATTCTGAAATGCAGACACCATAAAAACCAAACAGTACATCTTCCCGACATGTAGTAATGAAAAATGAACAGGAATGTAGCAACAAATATATTGTTACCCAAATGTAAGAGTGTGAGGACAGCTCCAAGACAATTTTAAGGTTGTTTCACCACTTTATCTGCCACCTGTCACTTTATTTCATTCAACACTTTGTCTGCCATTTTTTAGTCACTTTATTCATCTGATGTAGCAATTTTATTGATGTAGCAATTTAATTTTATCTTTTATTTATCTATTATTATCTTTAATTTTTACATTTTAGTTTTTCTCTTTAATCTTATTCTATTTAATGTCCTTTGATTTTGTCTTGTGCTGCTGTGATACTTGAATTTCCTCCCTGGGGGATCAAGAAAGTATATCTTATCTTATCTCATCTTATCTTATCTTAAGCCCAGAGAATTAGCAATTAATGATTTTTTTAGTGCTGAAAGATTTTGAAAATTAGAGTGACAGGGAGTTAAACGGTTGACAGTCTTTTAAAATGCAGGGTTCCTACGCAAGTATGGAAAGTATGGAAATGAATTTGATTAATTTCCAGATATTAAAAAGTATGGAAAATGAAAAATAAAGTATGGAAAAATATTTATGTTTCCAGACTATTACCACTGTTCTAAAATACTGTTTTGTAAAATAGAAAATTAGGTATTTCCTAAAAATAATTTAATCAGTCCGGATCGTGTTTTATGCCAGGCCAAGCACAGTTTGTGTGAGAGCAAACGTCTCAGAAAACATACCGCCCCTTTTACCTGATTGACAAGTGGTATGTCCAGTCCGATGTCCCATGACCCTCCTCCAGCCCCCAGGTATCAAGTTTCACTCCAACACTGCACCTTCGACAAGAAGACGAGTTTCACGTGGTTCACAATGGGGAGATGCAAGTTTTTGGATGGATGGCTTGACAATACTGTATATAAATACTGGTTGGCCAAGGATTCCCAATTCACACACAGAGCTAGATGCAAGCTTTGTGTGAAATCGTTTGACATCGCCAACATGGGGGATATATATATATATATATATATATATATATATATATATATATGTATATGTATATATGTATGTATATATGTGTGTGTGTGTGTGTGTATTTATGTATTTATGTATGTATTTTAATATTTATTTTTAGAAATGCACTTTTGGAAGCTGAAGCTAACAAAGTGGGATGCAGCTTGCCTGCTGCTCTTAAAACAGGAACTACCATCTGTGGTGTTGTCTGCAAGGTAAGAAACACAAACCACCCTGCAAAAAATAAGTATGTTGGCCTTAAAAATGTAGGCTAGTCAGGGCTATACGTTAACTTTTTTAGCCCATAGCACTGGTGCTACACAGGGTGATAATTTTGTAGCACAGGCCAGAGAGTTTGTAGCACCTGTCACGATAACAAATTTTGCTGGGCTATTAATTGCGTCAAAATTATTGCGATAAGCGATAATATTGCGTAATATTGTGCTTTTAAGACCATTTTTATTATTGTTGTAATTTTGCTGTTTTTAGACCATTTTTTAAACTTATATAATGATAATAAAGGCATAATGATGCAAGTATACCCTTTTAAAGAGAAATAAACATTTATTCAACAAGAATATTTACGAATGCAAAAAAAAGAATTTAAATATCCGAAATAACACGTAAAAATAACAAAATAAATAAATAAATACCATATAAATACAAAAAATAGACTCTGTCTCTCACTCTCAGGTGTGCAGTTAAGTTGGTCGTATTCGCTCTTTTTGTTGAGTTGGTTTTAGAACAAACCCGGCACACCGGCCCGTCCAAATTACTGGGCTCCCCTCTGTCATTTGGTTTAAATCCAAAATACTCCCACACAGGGGCCGTGGCATTTGGTTTAGGAACAAGTTCCCTGTCTTTCTCTTATGCTCAACTCTGTTTTTTCCTCCGCCTCGTCTCCCCCTCACAAAGATCGCACTGTGTGTGTGTGTGTGTGTGTGTGTGTAGCCCATAGCCCCGCCTCCTCCACAGAGACAGAGACACTCATATATGTCGCACTGTACAGCCCTGCTAGTTAAATTATGGACATAAAGTGGAATCAGCAGTAGTGTATCTAGTTAAGTCTAAATTCTTGTGGATTTGTGGTGTAAATGAATATTAATATTAACGCAAATGGCCTTGAGTATTTTAACCCAGCAAGACTTGTCTAAGGCCCCGTTTATACGACAACGATTTCAACTGAAAACGCAAAACTTTAGTTGTTGCACTTTAGTGCATGCTTTCGCCATTGTGTCTTCTTTGTTTTAGTTTGTAATCACCGCGTTGTAGAGGAAGGCGCTTCAGCGCAGGTTTTGTAATCACCGCGTTGTAGAGGAAGGCGCTTCAGCGCAGGTGCATGGCGTCATGCCGTGGTGTTACTTTGCAAATTTACACTGCCACCCATTGGCCTGGCGTGCATACTACAGCATTTCCAGTAGATTTTGCGGCTCCGTGTGAACGGGGAGCGTTTCAATAACGTCGTCATATAAACGCAGAAGTTTTTTAAAAGCAAAGGACAGACTTTTCCGTTTTTAGAGAAACCGTTGTCATCTAAACAGGGCCTAAGTAGGCTGATTGTATTTTGGAAACACAGCATTAGACAATGCCATACATGCTACAATGACTTTTATCAGTAGTAGCTCAGCTTTTAGTTGTTGTTGTTGTTGTTGTTTTTTAAACACAAATACCATCATATACTGTAGGGTTGCCCCCTAATAGTCGACCAAACGATAACCGACCAGAAAGGTCATTAGTTGCAGAAAAAATAAAAATCAAAAAATCAAAAGTGAAACTCTTATTAAGAGCTGCGCCTTGTCAAAATAACTTGAAACCTATTTGACTGCACCATGTGGGAATTTAATTTGAAAGAGCAGACACAGGAAAAGGCCACGCTCAGCAGTCAGACAGCAGTCACTTAAAAAACCACTCTCAGCCAACAGATATTCTTCCCTTTTTCCGTAAATATTCAGTCTGTGATAAACACAGAAAAGTTGATCATTTTGGTGCAGATTTACACAGAGCTTTACATCTGTCCCATGGACTACAGGCCTACACACTTATAAACAGCACCTGGAAGAAGATCAGCTCTGCACTCAGGCTATAGCCTATGATACCATGCTTGTTAAAGTTGCTTAGCAACCTCAGATGAAACCTGCCGCCACACTCTTGACAACTGGCACAAAAAAGGCACAAGAGTAGCACCCAGTATCCGACCTTGCGTTTTCCAGGCAGTTAAAGACACGGCATGTGTACGGCCCCTAATTTACCGGGCTGGTTCCTGCGGTTTTTACACAGGCTACTTAATAATATGTCGGGCAGGAAATCGAAAATGTGGGATCATTTTGAGAAGGTGATGGATGAACCCAAGTTGATACCTAAACTCTGCAGGCAAACATTTGCCTATCATTAATCGACTACAAACACAACGCATCATGTGAAACATCTAAGTAGCTCCATACTATTAGCCACTTCGCACAATCATTACAGCTTTGCTGTGTAATTAATAGGTGGTCATGCTCTTGTAGATAAAATATAGACTTATGTATTTCACTGCAGTATAGCACAGTGTTAACAATGTTACTTATACTATTCTTTCTCAGACCTTGAACTCAAACCATTGTGTTGCCCCGGCCAAAATATATAATTTGATGATTAAATTAATATTGTTAACATGCGTGCAACTAGTCGACTAATGGTCAATTTCAAAATTAATGAAATCGAGGGTAAACGATTTTTGGTCAAGGACGCCTGGAGATGTTATTTTGTCTTATACGGAAGCCGCGCATGCGTAATACCACCCCCTCCCCTCCTCTATTCACTCCACGAGCCAGTCAAGTAGGTGAACTAGGAATAATGCGAGGGGCAGGTGATCGCAGAAGATTTCAGAGTGTGTGTGTGTGTGTGTGTGTGTGTGTGTGTGTGTGTGTGTGTGTGTGTGTGTGTGTGACCAAAATAATAGTGATTATGATTTTTTTCCATAATCGACCAGGAAGGTCAAGATAATTATATTTGATTTTATTTTCTATATAGCACCAGATCACAACAGAAGTCATTTAAGGCTACCTTTCCTATAGAGCAGGTCTGTACCTTGTCCTTTTATTAAACAAACTAAATAGCCTTATGTTATTTATCTTATTTACACGACAGCCTGACATTTCTGTCGTTACATGGTTGCACATTTACAATTCTCCTCTGCTATCTGTATTGCCCCGATACGCGCGCGCACACATACACACACAGATACATGCACTCACACACAGGTGAGCACACTAGAGCGCAGCTCACGCTGCATTTTCCTGACCGAAGAAAAACAGACTGAGCAGAGTTATTTTGTTCACCACAGAGTTGGTTGAAGTTCTTCAATGCTGCAGTGTGTGTGGGTCAGCTGGTCTCATTTGTTTTCGTGCTGATTGCTGCTCTGCCCCATTAATGTTCAATTCTGGGTGGTGGTGTAGAAAGTATTTACAATATACTCTGTTTACCTTGTAAATGTAATGATTTAGACTTTAAATTAAAACATGCTTGCAACAGCTGCCTTTTGTGAAGTTGATTGCAAGTTAACTCTGGCATGTCTGCGCTGTACACTGTCCAGGTGCTGCTCTACCCTTGCGGTTTAATTTCTGCCTGTTTTGTTCTGTCAACATCACATAATTTACTAACATTTAGATAAGCAACCTTTAGCCCCTTTTACACTGCCAGATTTTCCGTGAATGTTGGGCTGTTTTGCCAGCAAGCTGCGAGCATTTAGACACACAGAGCCGGATTGGCGAGTTGATCTGAGGTGCCCAATTTTCCGCCTCGTAGGGTAGTCATATTGGCGGAACCCTTTTAGTTTAAACAGACCGAGGCGGCCTTCTGCAATGGGAGGGGCTGTTGATGACTTGTGGGAGGAGCTGCTGATGACTTGTGGGAGGAGCTGTTGATGACTTGTGGGAGGAGCTGCTGATGACG
>NC_065514.1:35397232-35407271 GCF_006386435.1 Epinephelus moara
AGTGATTAACATAGGGGGGGTCAAAATAAAATAAATAAATAAAATAAGAATCACCCAGCCACCCTCCTCCCCTGACAAGTCCCTTCATAAGTAACGAACAGTCCCTAAAGTGCGGTGAGGTTTGTGAGCCGTTACTGCCAGAAAGAGTAATGTTAACGGCTCGTTTCTCCTCTGACACGTCACATACCTGTGTTCGGCTGGCTCGGCTGTTCAGGTACTTCTGGGCAGTCATGACGCCAAGAAGAGGATATTATTGGAACCAACTTGTCGGTTGCCGGTAAGCCGATGGCCGCCGTATTTGACAGGAATACTGTGTCTGTGACCCCCGTTCAACCCACAACCGATGGGATTTGCCTTTTGTTTCTGCTGGTGGTTGAAATCTGTAGGCTGCTCGCACAGCGTGCTGAATGATTTAAGCCTATTTTGCTCGCTCAAAACTATTTTTAGTCGCAAATGCGAGTGCCGTGACGGGCAGATTGCCACACTGCCGACATTTTATTCCGCCCGTCACGGCACGCCGTTTGATTGCGTTATCAAAACATGCCGCTATTCCACCGAATACCGAATGTGTGTTTTTTTGCAATATTCGGCCGAATATATTCGGTTACCGAATATTCGGTGCATCCCTAGTTTCTATTTTTGAATCTTGTTTAAGATTGTTCCATGGTCCAAGGTGCATAGTAGGAGAAAGCAGTTTTCCCCAGATCTGTTAAAACTGAGGGTACATTAAAAAGCAACCATGTGGAGGAGCGTAGGTAGAAACTACCAGAGAGGTAGGCGGGAAGTTTGCACAATATTGCTTTATTGATAAAAAATATACCAGTGCTGTTGTTTGCGAGTGGTCAGTGATGTCCAACCCACCAAATCATAAAGAATGCAGTGATTGGTAAATGACTTTGCATTTGTAATAAAACGTAGAGATGTGTGAAAGACTGAATCAAGGCTATGTAAAATGGAGGAGGTTGCATGCATATATAATTTGACCCCATAATCAATCACAGACAGAAATGTAGCTTCGACAAGTTTTATTATTTCTGAAATAAAAGCCAATCTTCACTTTAAGCTTCCTAACTAGAGTAGAAATGTGTACATTAAATAAAAGCTTGTCATCTATCCAAATACCCAAGTACTTGTATGAGGACACTCTTTCAATGGATTTACTGTCCAATTGAAGATGCTAAAATCATCAAACAATTGTGAGCAAGCTTTTGAAAAGACCATAAACTTCGTTTTTGAGCATTTCTGAGTGTAGTGTCCTATATTGGTCAACTTGTAGGGCCAAATCACATTCTAACACACTCATATCTATTTGAATATGTTGAAAAAATCATTCAAAGAGAAACAACTCAAAAAGTGTCAGCAGATGGACTAATTGGTAGAAGTGGTATTGTTTTGCTTTACTGAGAAGCACTGAAGTAAGCAGCACCACTGAGTGTGGATTTACTGAGTCCAAATGATGATTTGTGTTTCCCCATGTAGGATGGCATCGTCCTCGGAGCTGACACCAGAGCCACTGAGGGCATGGTAGTGGCAGACAAGAACTGCTCAAAGATCCACTACATTTCCCCCAATATTTAGTAAGTGACAGGAACTGAGGTTCTTACCTGCAAGCTCCAAATCTGACATAGTGAGAGTTGTCTGTGCTCATAATCATAGTGGCTTTGAGAAAATATTACATTCGTAGTTATTCTTGTCAAGCTTCATGTAATGAAGCGGAGGTGTTGTATAACTGACAGACTGCTTTTGTGAATATGTTGTTGTCCAGCTGTTGTGGAGCAGGAACAGCTGCAGACACAGAGATGACCACTCAGATCATCTCATCCAACCTGGAGCTGCACTCTCTCTCTACAGGCAGACTACCACGTGTTGCTACTGCCAACCGTATGCTCAAACAAATGCTCTTCAGGTACACTTCTCATTAAAGTGTAGATTATCTGAAAATTCAATAAACTGTTCATAGATAAATAACTAGATAGCCAGGTTTGGTTAATCAAGTAAAGTAAATACAAGTTAAGTTACTCAACCTTAATAATGCAAAAAATTAGTATTGCTATATAATATCCAAAAATCAGTCTCAGATGTTTTCTATTTGCTTTGCATCAGTAAGTCTGTGATATACACAAACATGCATGTGTTCTGTTATGTGTGTTTTCAGGTATCAGGGCTACATTGGGGCTGCTCTGGTCCTGGGTGGAGTGGACTGTAATGGTCCTCACCTTTACAGCATCTACCCTCACGGCTCCACTGACAAGCTGCCCTACGTCACCATGGGTCAGTCCTAAACACTAACATACTAATGTTTCTACATGACTCTCATATTTCAGTTACAGCCTAACACCTTGATAGATGCAAAGTACACACTTTGACCTGTAAATGGTTATTTAATGGGATCCTAACTTCTTTACTTTATGAGGTAAATAACCCCAAATGTCAGATTTGTAATCAGAAGGATGTATCTCGAGGCAAGTTCAACAGAGCCAGGCTTTCTTTGTATTAGCTGGCTCAACAAACCCTAAAGTCTTAGTCAAAGATAACGGGTATCACGATGGTGGTTATCAACCTGCTCTGTTATCCCAGGCTTTCTTCTGCAGGATCTGTGCGCGTTGACAAAACAAATCAGATGACATGTTCAGCATGTATAAAAATTATTTAATTATAAAAGAATTACAGTAAAAAGCAACACTGTTGCTTCAATTAAGACGAAAGGGAAATGCTGGCAGAGAATTACTTATAGTGTGAATTCCTGTGTTGTAGCACTTGAGATCGGTCTTTGGTCTCGAAACCAGTCTCAAAACCATTTTTTAAATCTCTTGTCTTGGACTCATCAGCTTTTTTACTAACGGATTTTATTTCAAGACCACAACTGCAGGATATCACTAAATTGCCTGTGCAACAAGCATTTCACTGCAATCATATCCTTATGAATTTATGTGACAAATAATTGTTTGGTCTTAAACATGATGCAGCGGAGTTTAAATGTTTCAGTCAAGACCACACATAATTCAAAGCGTTAACATTATGGTATGGTTTAAAACAATTATACCACATTTCATAATCTTCAACTTCATCCTGATTTATAATTGGGGTGAACTATTAAGGCTTATTTTAGAGTGTGGGCAAGTGGACCTGAGAACAAAATAATAAAATAATATTCTTTCTCAGGTTTTCTGTGTCACTGATAAACAGTACATTCCCTTGGCAAAAAAACAAAAATGCAATGTGATGCATACAGTAAAAGCTACTGTTTTGCACACCTAATGTTAAGACCAAACAAGTTTGCTTATGTAACGTTTTCTCTTAGCTGAGAATCTGTATCACTCATATATTGACTGTTGTGAAGCTGTTTTTAAAGGAGTTGATTAGGGAAAGGCCATTTTTAGCCAATTTCAAGCTGAAACTCTGGAAAAAAAAACAACCTGGTTCCAGCTAGGGATGTAACGATTACCGGTAAAATGATAAACTGCGGTAAAATTCCCGACGGTTAGTATTACTAGGGTTGGGCACCGAGAACCTAGTGGAACTGATTCCAAAATTTAAGTTCCATTGGAACCATTCATATGTTTTAATTTCAGTTCCCCCAAACGGTTCCTAAACAATTTTCACTTGGGCTTTATTTTTATTTTTTTTGTTTATGCGGCTGCGTGGGATTGCTTTCACGACAGCTGCCAAATCTGGGTCCTTTTTAATCGTATGGTCCAGTAAGGATAGAATAAGGCCGCTCCCTCTCTCAGACATGTTATCAAAAGCATCTATCTTCCCTAATAGAGGCAGCTGGTTTTCTGTTAGAAATCCCACATCATCAATGAGAGAGGAGACATAATACCTGTTCTTTCGTAGTTGATGTTGATGCTGTATTCAAGCCAGTCTCAGTTATGATACCAATCGGGGACAAATGAACGCTTCCTTCCGCTGAAAATGCTGGCAGGGTACCGCTGTAAAACAGTTTGGTTGGGCTGGTCAGTCCCAAGGTCATCCATGGGTGCTATTCCACAGGTAGCATTTAGGCTAACAGGTGCATTGCTAGATGGAGCTTGAAGAGGCAGCACCGTGTAGCTTCTTTCTTATATTCATTCTCCGTCCCTTCAGTCCGATAGAGCTTGCTTCACTTTGAGAAATGCTAGCGCCGTCTTGCTAACTCACTGCGCTCTCTCTTGACGTTATGGCAACGAATCAAACCAGTATGTCATGATCAAGCATCGGACCAATGAGCATACATCCCCAGATATGACGCAAATGTAACCAACAAATATGTGGGGGGTTTTTTAATTTAATTTTAATTTTATTTTTCATTTCATTAACCAAAGATGATTTCATGGTCAATATGATAAATTTAAAGTAATTATTAAAATAATGACATACCCAGGCTACCTTTCACTTCATAGGTAGATGTGGAAAGTCCATGACGAAGTGGCAAAATGTGATGAGGTCAGGGTGAGAATGTGTTGTTGTGTGATTGGTGATTGAATACTTTATAGCATTCAACATGGAGGAACCACTAGCTTAATAAAAATTTTAAAAAAATTCATCTGTGACAGAATCTGGGATTGAGAGTATGAATAGGTACAGCATCAGAGCAGAGGTGTGTGTGTCCGTCATCATTCCCCTTATGTTCCTGGGGTTAGGCCAGTGATCTCTAGTGACCTACACACAGGCCTAGAAATGGAAGGTCATAGTTCACCCGTCTGCTCTTCCCTCTGGGCCTGGGGGCAAGTTGGTGGCCTCTAATCGTCACCGCCTTGAGCCCTCAGGATAAGACTGAACCCTATTACTATTCAGAAGATGCAATAAAGAGTGCGAGTGGTGGGGTGGACTCGTCTTAAATGAAATATCACAGTGTTATTGTAATTCAGCTTTCAGTTGGAATACTGTGTGAACCTTCACAATGTACTTATACACAACATCATACTGACACTATGTGACGAACCTTTCCGAGATGATAATTCTAATGTGTCTCCATTATGCTCATAGGATTATAAACATAGGCTTCAGTATAATTTTGAAATGGTGCCCCAAAAGCAGTGGCTGTTGTTGCAAGATACTGACTCAAGATTTCACTATATGAGGGCATTCAAATGTGTCACACACAGCAAGTTGGGTCAGTGTTTCATGGAGTTATGATTTTATGATTATATGATTTTATATGATGACTTTATCGGATTTTTTTTTTTTTTTTTTTTTTTAAATGAAAATTTCCTCTGTGAAATAAGCATGCAACCTTTTTTGACCATAAAGAATCGAAATCAAGAATCGTTTGGAACCGGAATCAAAAACCAGAACTGGAATTGTTCAGATTCAAATGATGCCCAACCCTAGGTATTACTGTTTCAAATTATAATTATCATTTAAACTGTGTTTGATTACCACACTTGGAAAAACTCACGGTGATACTGCTCATTGCCTGGAAAAGCAGCAGCAGTCCCTCACAGGCGCGCATGCGCAGTTTGCAACATTTGGCCTCTGAAAACATGGTGGCACCCGCACGGACAGTGCTCCAGAGATTTTTTTTCCCCCTCTGAAAGGACAAAATCTGAAGTCCGGACGTATTTTGGGTTTTATAAGGATGCTGAGTGGAAATTAATTGAAGATAGTAACCCTGCCTACAGAAAATGAAGGAAAAAAAGTCTCTGCGAAGGGGGATAACACTTCAAATTTCATGAGCCATCTCCATGACCACCACCCACAACTATACAGCGAGTGTACCTGTGCCTGGTACACACTACACAACTTTTCTGCCCGTTCTGAAAGTCACTGTCTCATCACACGATTGTGGAGTCATGAAATCATGCCGTGACTTGGCTGACAGACATGACACACACTACACGATGGTACACACCAATTATCCCCGGTCGTCTTTAACGACGTGTGTGATGTCATCAGGTTATTCTTGTCCTATATTTATTACTTTTACTATTATTTCAGTCACTGTGTCTGTTCATGTGCCAGCCGAAATGTTGTTGTAGTAATGTAAAAAGTGCCAGCAGATGGCAGGAGCTACATTTGAAGTACCGTACGCAAAGCCAAGCTTATAAGGGGTTTTTAATTTGAAACAAATTCACTAAGTGTTGAGTTTGAAATGACGGCGCGATGCATTAACTTTATGAAGCCAACAGGAGCAGATATAAAGTAAAAATATAAAAACACAGAGGGAATGATGCATAACGGACCATCTATAATGTAGTTTGTTTCAAATGAAGCTGGTAGCCTCTGCATTTATGGTGAGTAAAAGCCCTGCTACTATCTTTTAATTTTCTTACTTTATGTCCGTCTCCATTACAAAGAAATAACATTAAACATTAACAACGCAGGAAAAGAGCAAAGCAGGGGTAGTGTATTAACAGTGCAAATATTTATATGGATGTTGGACCATCTACAAACTTCTGAACCAAACCTGCACCATTGCTTGTTTTTCTCAAGCATATAAAAGTTGAAGAGATGAGGGCTTTTTACAGTGTTATTTCTTATAGAAACTGACTTTAAACACCATGTATTGTAATGTCAGTTTGGTGAGCTGCTTTTTTCTTTTCTGAAGGCTCTGGGTCCCTGGCTGCCATGGCAGTGTTTGAGGACCGCTACAAGCCTGAAATGACAGTGAGTTAACCTCTCACATATAATGCAACACACAAGCCTATAACAAAGTTTATTCAACAGCATGCTGCTTTTCATTTGACAATTACTATTGTTTCTTTCTTAAAAGGAGGAGGAGGCCAAGCGGCTAGTGCGAGACGCCATTGCTGCAGGGATCTTTAATGACCTGGGCTCTGGCAGCAACATTGACCTGTGTGTTATCACCAAGGGCAAGGTGGACTACATTCGGCCCCATGATGAAGCCAACAAGAAGGGGGTCAGGTGAGAACTATATCAGTGATGTCTCAAAAACAGAATTTCTCTAGTTTAATCTTATCCTGGATCTATTCACCTACATAATTTTCTTTGAATTCCTAACATGTTAAACAACCTGGGTGTTACTTTGGTTCAGCAAAAACTGAGTTTTTACCTCCAGAAACAGGTCACTTTAAAGAATACTTTACAACCCATCTGTATATCAGTTACATACACTGTGTTTTGTTGAATCTGTGAACTTTGGTGATCAAAGGATCCAAGAACTGAGAGAATTCGTGATGAATTGAGGTAAAAAGGGTCTGTGTTTAACAACAGCAAAACTAAATCAAAACATCCATTTACAAACTCTCACACAATTCATGCAGTATAATCCAAGTCTCATTCATCCTGAAGGTGCTGAGCATACGACTGTAATAGACAGTTCTTTCCGATGAAAGAAACTAAACTTAAAAAACATAATTTTACTTTCGGGAACACAGGAGCCGGGGCTTGTTTCATAAAGAGCACTAAGAAAAATGAGTATGAAAGTGCAAAATCTGATGTGAATAAAAATCAGTATGGGCTAAAGCAGTTCCATACAGGTCAATGTCAATTGAAGTTCACACCATCAGACTAATTTGAAACAGGTTCAAGTAGTCACGATAATTGTGTGAGCATGCTATTGTTAAGCAGCCCGAGAGATTAAATTGATATATCATTGCAAACAGCAGTGGTAAAGACAGAGCGACTATGTTCACAGCCACTGAGCAGAGCTTACTTTACTTACTTTATGTTTACTCCCATCAGTGCATTGGTCATGTGACCGCAACTGTCCCAAATTCCTGGTTTATACACAAATTATTGTCTCATGATTACATGGAGTATGTATACATTTTTGTGCCTTACTCCTGTAAGAAAACATACAAACAGTGCATGAGAACAGCCTGTTTAGTTCCCTATCAGAAAGGACTGTCTGTTTGGGAAGTACATAGTACATGACTGGATCAATGAGACTTGTAATGTACTGCATGAATTGTGAGAGAGTTAGTAAACTGGTGTTTTGATACAGTTTTTCTGTTGTCAAATGCGGTCGCCTATGACTTAAGTTCATCAAGAATTTTCTCTGATTTCGGATTGTTTGTTCACCGATGCACAAAAAATCGTTTTCTTCACCAATTCAATGTAACATGGAGTCATTAATAAATATACAATTGGTTATTTGGGGGAAGAAGTAGTCCTTACGGTCATTTACTATGGTAACATACACTATGAGTTTCTCTGTCTCCCTCTGAGCTGTCCGACACAGTATTTTATGTCCTCAGTGATCAAACAGTTTGCAGAGATTTATGCTGAGATAACGATATCAAAGTCTTTATTTTGACCTTTTTGCACTATGCCTTTGACTTGACTTGTTGCCATGGTGAATTGTTGTATCAGAGCTCTGTTGATGGAGGCTATTTTCATTCACCATTCTTGCACTTACCTCAGTGTAAAGTTACTCAGAGTTGACTTAACGAAGTCTGATCACCTGTCTGTAACCCAAAACTCTTAAGTTTCCTATCTCAGGATTATTTAACTCAGAGTTCAGGATAAAGGCCATTGCACAATGTGTCAGTTTTTTTTAATCAGTCATCCGAAAAAAAATCTTAACGTGCAGAAACCTTGCACACTGGGTCCGATGCATTTTGTTGTTATATTAGATGCAAAAATTTGTAATACGAGACAAAATGAAAAGACACAGTAACTCCTTTGCCTCTCTTCACTGGAGTTCCCTATCTACCTTTCACCACTCCCTCGTCTTGCATTTGACACCGCAGCTGCATGAAGGGGCAGAGCTGTCCTCCCTCCCTGTCCTCCACATTCTGTGTGCAGTTCATATCCTCCCCCTCACCATCATCATCCACCTGAATATAACTATCTTACCTGTTGAAAGTAGCTGTCTGAGTTATGAAAGGATACTGTGCGACCTGTTCCTCTGTCTTGTCACGAATGTGTCTGTTTCTTAATCCCTTTTTAAATAGGAATTGTGCAAATTTGCAGGAAAGCCCACTCGGTCTGCTTTCAGCATTGGCAGTATGAAAACAAAATTGGGGAGCAAAATGCTGCCTGCCTACTTTTGTTTATATAGAATGTGCCTTTTTCGGCGCAATGGGGGGGTGAGCAAGTAACAAAACGTGTAGCTCAGCGTGTGACTTAAACAGTGACGTACTCCGAGGGAAGCTGCGGCTGGTCAGTCCTTCGGAAATTCTCTCATAAGTTGGCCCATCCTTCACCGTTCCCGTCATTTGATGGTTAATGGCCTCTTCGTTTGCAAGGGCAAGGAGGCCGCGCAATTCTTTGTCTCCCCAGTTGCTCATCTTTACAGTGTCTGTCCAGTTTGCGTTTCCCTCTTGCTACTAGCTGCTCATTCCTGCTATCAGCTGTTTCCTGTTTATCCACCGCCAGTGGGTCGCACTTGCGGCGTCATCAGCAGCTCCTCCCACAAGTCTTCAACAGCCCCTCCCGTGGCGGAAGGGCGCCCTCACCATTATATTAGGGGTGCCCCCTAATATAGTGGTAGGGGAAACACTGCTTAGGAGTGTTTTGCTCTCTCCCGCTGTTGTCACTGAGAGCAGGGGGGTATTCCATCAAGCAGGCTAAAGGCAAATCCAGGCTTAAATGGCCAAGTCTGGCAAATTTGAGCCAGAGTTCTGTTCCATCAGAGTGACTAAGATTAGCCTCACATCGGTAACTATGGAAACCATGGTTCTGGCTAAGCCTAATACATCGAGCTAAACTCCGGTTTCCGTTCCATCAAACTGAGCCACAACTCCGTTCCATCAAGGTAGTTAACCTGAATCCCAGCCTAGTAACCATGGTAACTTATGCTGCCGGGCAATCCTGGTCTGTAGCAGGATTAAGGTGAGGATTAGCTCCATCTATGATCAAAAAATGTTCAATAGACAAGAACAGAAACTAAAAGACAGTTCTGTCAGTGCTTTACACACTCACAACTGTCATGTAATGATAAAATAATATGTAGATCATAAAATCAATTTAATAAAAACAAAACTATAATAAAATGAAACTGAGGCATTAAAAAAAAGATTGTACATGAATACACTGCGTTCCAAATTATTATGCAAATTGTATTTAAGTGTCATAAAGATTAAATTTTTTGTTTTTCAATTAAACTCATGGATGGTATTGTGTCTCAGGGTTCTTTGGATCACTGAAATCA
>NC_065514.1:35407356-35407496 GCF_006386435.1 Epinephelus moara
TAAACTCATGGATGGTATTGTGTCTCAGGGTTCTTTGGATCACTGAAATCAATCTCAGACACCTGTGATAATTAGTTGGCCAGGTGAGCCCAATTAAAGGAAAAACTACTGAAGAAGGATGTTCCACATTATTAAGCAGA
>NC_065514.1:35408737-35423688 GCF_006386435.1 Epinephelus moara
AGGCAACTGTTTGCAGAGAGGTAAAAAGGGTGTATTTTCTATTCATTTTGATTATTTCTAGCATCACCATACATCATGTACAGGGCTTGATTTGTTCACATTAACATATGGTTATCTTTTATATTTATGAATTAACCATGACACAAAGCAACCACATTAAAATGGGACACACCATTGTGGTTTGTCTGTTCCTCATTCTATAGCACATTCCATACATTTAAGGGGATTTTCCTTATTTTGATATAATAAGGGATAGAGCTTACAATTGACTCCCAAATGATGAGAAATAGATCATTGATTCACTATCACCTGCATTCACTTAATAGTTTTCCTCATCTCCATCTGAATTGGATTTGCTAAATGGAATTTTCTACAGTCAGTAGATAAATGTAATGTGATTATTTCCTATAAACTGATCCTTTCGGAAATGTCATAATCTACAATCAATTATGTGATAAATGCGATGATTGACATAAAATAGTTTGATTAAATGCATCATCTGAAATGTACATAGGAATCAGTAGATAAATGTGATACATAGTCTATCACTAATATTAATTTACACATTTGGTGAATTTCATTAGGCATACTTGAACTGTTAGATTTAATAGGTGTTCTTATCTACATATATTTTGTCCATTTGATGCGGGATTTATATAACATGATATTATGCTGAAATGCTGAATTTTCTTTGTCACTTGCGCATTAAGCCTGTCGGCAATATTTCGCCGCGCCACCTCCCTTGCTTTATTAATTGCTGCAGTATTGCCTTTTTCTTAATTATGTCCGTATACAGGGTGTCCGCAGGGTCTTAAAATGTATTAAAAGTTGATAAATCAAATGTCGGAAAATTAAGGCCCTTAAAAAGTATTAAAAAGTCTTAATCGCGATTTTATGAAGTATTAAATTTTCTTGGCATTCAAGCTTTGACAAAAAGTATCCATGAATGTATATTTTTTTTCCCTCCTCACGACTATTACAAACAACGTTGTGTAGGTAGACACACTCGGACTGCCACTCGGGGGGCTGAGCGAAAAAAGAAGTCCAAAAAAGTTAATAACTTAAAAATTATGGCGAAAGGGTAGTTTCTTGCAACCCTAGAATTAAGATAAAAATATTCAGAAACGAAAAAGCACTTCTGGTTGCTGATAAGTAGTGTTTAACTTTTGATTTAACACTAAAAATTAAAACCCTCGGCGCGCACTGCAGCGCAAGCAGACAGATGCGCGACTCAGAGCAGCATGTGTCACTGACACCAGACTCAGGGCCAAATTCACAAAAGGATTGCGTGGCTTTTGCGGCCGCTAAACCAGTAAAAATGGAGCAAAGAGATACCGTCTAATTCACAAAGCACGTGCAGAGGGTGAAATGCTCCACTAACTGCACAGCCAAGCAGATTGTGTCTCGGTGCTCCGGTGTTATTTGCACGTATTTAAATGAGGTAATATGCATATATTTGGCGCAAAAATTGACCCTTTCTATGCAAATGAGCCTCATTGATAAACAACGTCTAATTCACTAACACCAGCGCTAATAGCCACACGCAGTTTGAGTGAAGTAAATAACGTCTTTAGAAAGCTGGTGCAAACTTGGCGCTCCTCTGTGGAAGCCTCTCGCCCAGACTTTCCAGTGATCGTGGCAGCAGTGATCGTCTGTTAAATCAGTCTGTAAATAATATTTTGACATTATTATTATAATCATTATTACTTTAATGGCATCCGAAGATATTGATGCGTTGAACAGGTGACAGTCTGCGGTCGTTCTCAAAATGCACTTCTGTCACGCACTTCAAAAGCAACTTTCAATAATTTATTTTACGAAACGGGGGAAACGAACGTGAACAAAAACGGTTCCATAATTCATGTTAAATTCAAAAGATAACGAAAAAACAGCTACTAGTGAGAGGGAATAGTGATAAAGTGGTCAAACTTGGTCAAATCCACAGCCTCAACCCATCCGACACTGTTAGACTGGTGTTCTTGATGCAAAGCCAGCATTTATACTTTGCCATGTGGCTAATTGCAATCAGGGGCAAATCAGGGGCAAACTCACTCAGCTGCCAAACTTTGTGGGCGTGTTTGCGCTGGTATATCATTAGCGCAATATCCTTTGTGAATAGGACGTTAAGACGGAGCAAACTGCGGGTGCAAGTGAAGTGCTATCAGCGGCCGCAGTTCATTCTTTGTGAATTTGGCCCTCAGAGCGCAGCGAACCAGTGGAAAATGTCACCATCAGCATATTATTTTACATCAGTAAAATCTATTTTATCATTATTTTGAGTCACATTGTTGAAAGAATTTAGTTGTCTGTGTTCAAGCAGGATAATAGGTCTCCATTCATTGCACGTCGGGCTTTCTGTTTCCTTGTCGGAGATGTTTTCTTTTTTTAATAACAAACCAAAAACAATCAAAGAATTAAAAACACGAACTGGAACATGAAATCTTATATGCTTAACAGACATTGCTTCTCTTTCTTTGAGTTTACATATGGCTAAAGGGGAAAAAAAACAACCGTAAACGGACGGCATGATTAGTGTTGCGTTCAAGATCCCCCCAAAAAACGGGAGGAAAAATAGGCAGAATATTCGATTTTTTTTTTCTTCACAATCGAATCCCGTGCCATCAAACGAAGCTTTGAAGCTTCGAATTTTTTGGGTCAGCCCTAAATCCCACATGTAAGGGGCTAGCCATAAGGTTGTTGTTTTCAGCAAGTTGACCTTAAATAGTTGATGTTGAGCTGTAGAGCTGTGTTACTTGTTATGACCTAAGGTGTATTTTAATAAACCTACCTTTGGTTTAATTTATTCTTTCAAGCTTTATTCCCTCTCATTTTATCTGAGTTCTGTTGTATGTTTATGCTCCATAGATTTAATTGCAAACTACAACTGTTTAGTAAGTTAAAGATGCATTGCTGCTAACGACAGCTTGGAGTGGCGATGAGGTCTTAATGTTTTTTGGAAGGTCTTAAAAAAGTCTTAAAAAGGTATTGAAATTAACCTCAGGATTCCTGCATATACCCTGTTATAGTCCTCATACACTTCCATAAGGAGCGTTTGCTCCGCTGTAGAAAAAGCCTCCGCTCGCTCCTTTCCTTTGCTTTTTGACATTTTGCAACATTTTCGGCACTCTACTAGTGTGGGCTTTTTATGTTCCCTGGGCGCGTGCATGAGTTGAGGCTTAACAGGTGAGGCTTGAATTAGTGTCAATTGGAGCCAGCTGATTTCACTTGATGGAACGGGTTGGAGCTAGATTGGGAGTTGGCGTTTAGTCAAACTTCAAGATTACACCTTAGTCTGGATATTCTTAGCTACGTTGATGGAATACCCCCCAGGGCGTGCGTGCGTGCGTGCGTGCGTGCGTGCGTGCGTGCGTGCGTGCGTGCGTGCGTGCGTGTGAGACACAGAGTGGCAGAGCTGGCCCTGCCCCTTGTAAATGCAGCGGACTGTGAGGCTCGGACACAGAGAGCTCTCCTCTGGAGTGAACAACAAAAATGCATCAGTCATCCTTTACCTTAATCGTTTTGCAAATTATAAACAGAGGTGGTGAGATAGAAACTTCACAAGATAACATTTATATAACCTAAATGAACAAGAAATAGGTTTTGAATTTTCCAATATTGATAGCAGAACCGTTAACATTGGAGCCTATCAATACTGCGGTCTGTAATAATTCAGCCCGGGGGCCCATTTAATACCAGGTTTAGGTACCCATCCCATGGCACATGGGAGACGTTTCAGCTGGTTGCAGTCTGCAATCCTCACAGCTAGATGCCACTAAACCCTACACACTGCTCCTTTACATCATAAACTTCCCATCACTTGATGAACCAGTGGATGACTTGTTGTCTTATTGCTTGTTCTGCTAGAAGAGTAAATGAGCTTGAAGCCGTGCAGCTGTGAGTACAGACTTAAAATGTTGTGGTAGAGTGCACACTTAACAACACTGATCTCAGTTTGCTACTAACCAGCTTTTTAATAATCTGTCCACTTGGCCTGCTCAGTTTGGATTTGCATAACTAGTGTGCATGGCTGTATATGGTTATGTAAAAAGGCATGCTGTGCTGATTAAGTCTCTTAGATGTGTGGGCCCACATTAAACATGCAAAGACATGTTTAATGTAACTGTTGGACCCCAGGTTTGATTAAAACATGTCTTTTTCTCCTGATGCAGAACTGGTGACTACAAGTACAAGAGAGGAACCACTGGTGTTTTGACAAAGGTGGTGACCCCGCTGAACCTGGAGGTTGTGGAGGAAACTGTTCAGACTATGGATACCTCCTAAAATTCTTACAATGTGTTTGTTAGAGTAACTTACTATCCATCGCAATTCCTAACACAAATGGCATGTTTTCCATGTTTACAATAAAAGTGTGTGAGGTGATCGTGTTTGCTTCATGACTACCTTTAAGCTACAAATAAAACAGCGGAGTCAATTTTAAAGGTATGCCTTCGATAAAAGCTTTTGCTGTCTGAACTGTAAATTAGTAACTAACTGAGTGAAATGACCCGGAAAGTATCTAAGTGGCAGCCATGATAAGAGCTGGTTGAATTCTCTAAATTTTAAGGAAAGGTGCTTCAATGCTTCCTTTCTAATCTCCTTTAGCATAGGGTACACTGGACCATCCTTTACAGAAGGAAAGGAGATAATTCCGTCCCACAAGTCCTCGCGGCGGCATTGCGGCAATATTTAAAGTGACCAAGCGACTCACCATTCACAAACTCAAATGATTAGGAAAGAAAAGATCAACATGACTGAGAAAGGAAGGAGATCATCATGTAAGTTACCGTTGTTTATGAAGCATTATACATTTCATGCCATAACTTGTTCATATGCTATGTTTAAGAAGCATTATACATCTCATGCCATAACTTGTTCATATGCTATATGTTTTCAACTTTCAACATTATGTTAAACTTAGACATGAACTATGAACATTTCGCTACTATTGGTGTAACCTCTGTCCACAGCTTTGTTTAACTTGTTTTATAACAGGATAAACAAATATACAATGCATCATTTTAATTTTCTGATTATCGTGTGAATAAGAAAAAACGCAAATCCACATGCTTTTCACGTTTTCATCTTCAAATGGCTAATAGAAATAGAAATTAAAACAAAACCAGAAACCTACTTGTTTTTCGCCTTGATTGTTATATCTATATTATCTGCCCCTACTGCATCTCAACACATTGGCAGTGCTTATTGGATGGGTGGATGGATGTTCGTTAGTTTGTTCGGTCTTTCGTTCGGTCTTTCGTTCGTTCGTTCTACTTCTCTGTGCACCCCCTTTTCTCTCAACCCAACCGGTCAAAGCAGATGGCCGCCCACCTACATCTGGGTTCTGCTCGAGGTTTCTTCCCATTAAAGGGGAGTTCTTCCTTACCGCTGTCGCCAAGTGCTGCTCATGGGGAAATTGTTTGGTCTCTGTAAATTCAAGAGTATTATCTAGACCTGCTCTATGTGTAAAGTGCCCTGAGATGACTTTCTTTGTGATTTGGTGCTATATAAATAAAATTGAATTGAAAAATAATAGATAGATAATCAATGAAGTAACGTTGCTGTGCCTCATGCGTGGATGCGCATATAATTGGCGTATCTGGAGATTTAAATAATCAATGAAGTTACTGCTTCCCACTTTTTATTCCCCTGTACAGTGTTTCCCTGCAGAGCTACAGTGGAAGGATCTTAACAAAAAATACTAAAGACTGTACAGTAAAAGATATCTGCCTGAGGTTATTAAATACTTGCAGCGAGCGCCCCACCCAACAGCAGAAACAATAAGTGTGTTTCCCCATAAAGAGAGACGCTGTGCACATTTACGCACGAGGCACAGTAGTGTCACTTTTATTATTATTTTTCATTTTTATTATTAATATTATTATTTATCTATCTATCTATGCAGTTAGGGTCACATGATACTGATATAAGAATAAAAGCCAAGCACAAGTTGGTTACTGGTTGTGGTCTAATTTCTACTACAATTGCCCATTTGAAGAAGAAAATGGAAAAAGCACGTGGATTTCCATTATTTTTTTATTCACATGGAAAAACAAAATAATGCATTTAATATTTGTTTATCCTGTTATAAAACAAACAAGTTGAACACAGCTGTGGACAGAGGGGACAAACACCCGTAACATATGCTCAGTTTGCATCAGTCATTTATTCATTTGCATTGCCAGCCTTTAGTAATATCATGAATTAATTTTACTACTTGGGATTCAGATGGATGAGCAAGCATTCTCAATGTGACAATTTCGTTTCAGTTTGTGGCTGGTAGCCTATATTACTTTTTTTAACTAATTCCAATCTTAGTAATTAAACAATATCTTTCAGCGTGTTGTCCATGTTTATATATCCTGCATGAATCAACATGATGAGAACATACGGGGCACATTATCTAAGATGCGCTTTTTGTAGTCCATCTTCAGAACATTGTAGTTCACCACAGCAGACCCACATCAATAACATCCGCCGTCGCATCATTACGTAGCCCAGTGTAAGTGCAGTCAGATTCTCTCAGCACCGCAGTTGTCTTTTCCTAAGTCCTTATGAAATCTCCTTCACATCTTCCCTTGACCTCGTTACGTTTTCCATCAACGTCAAGGAAAAGTGGTTCGGAAAAGACGGTAGGAGGGACTTTTTGACCACAGCCGGAATTTCTTCAAATTGGGCACAAACATTCACTTCCTGTTCACAAGAATGAAACAGATGCGAGTCACACTGACTGACCTTTGACCACTGAAATCCAGTCAATTCATTGTTGAGTCCAAGTGAATGTTTGTGCCAAATCTGAAGAAATTCCCTTGAGGCGTTTTTGAGATATCCTGTTCACAAGGATAGGACAGAGACGGACAACCCGAAAACGTAATTCCTCTATCCATGGTTGTTGCTGGCACAGAGGCATAAAAAGATACCATAAAATATGAACATTCCTTAATTTTTACAAATGGCTGCCTGGAGTCTTCTAGACTTTGCATTTATCCACTGACTAATAATATGAGTATCTACAAAAAGATGAGTGGGTCATACTACAAGGAAACCACAGTGCATGACTTTTTATATTAAAGGAGAAAAACAAATAAAAACATGAAATGCTAAGCCATTGATCATATAATATAATCAATTACTATGTTCCTATCCTATTAAGTTCCCAGAAAATTAAAGCAAAGCAAGTAATGCTTCTGTCTTACAGAACAACACCATGTCCTAACAGAAAAAAAAAAATTTCACTGCGTCCCCTGAGAAGTGCCGAAGTCACAGCACTAGAGGATTTAAGACTTCTGTGAAGGACACATTTGTGTTTTCTCGTTCAAAGCTCCTCTGTCCTCTCTCATCTCCTCAAGGTGCATTTAATTGATTGGAAGATCCTCCATGATAAATGAGGGGGAACATTTTCTAGGTCACAGAAGGAGAGAGGAGGCGAGGAAGCATATTAACATGATGGAGTGGACCCAAAGAATAGGGATGTCTTTCGAGATAGAGCACTGACATTGGGGTCACAAGCCAGAGGATTGAGGAGATGAGGAGGCACAAAATGGGGAAATGGGAGAGGCCTACTCTTTCTATTCAATTCATGAGTCTGGGGCCTCATGAGAACAACATTGAAAACATGGGAGTTGTTATGTCTTCACTGTTCCTATCTGTAGATAACAATAATACGGACTTAGGTGACCGGTTAACCTTTTATTGTCACTAACACCGAACATACATGGAGCTGTATTCCTGCTGCCTCTGAATGACTACACACAACAACCACGTGTCTACCTTACCCACAATACCTTGTGTCCCTCTTACAACGGCAGCCCTAGTAGCTCAAAATACATAACATCTCCTCCCCTCTTACAACAGATGTCCTCTTAGAAAAACAACAGAAAATTTAGCTCCCTTTTCAATGAAACATAAACATTTACCTTATTTCTGGTATCAAATATTATGTCATCACATCAACACATGACTTGACACAATCAACTCAATGTCACTAAGCACTTTTTTTTCCTCCTTTTTTTTTTTTTTCAAAACAAACAGGCATGTGCTTAAGAGGCCGTTTACACGTGCACGGTGATTTTGATAAACGGAGACATCTTCCTTCGTTTGTGCCCTTCGTTTACACGCAACGGAGATTTCTCCTCTGAAAACGAGTCTTTCTAAAAACTCCGGCCAGAGTGGAGATTTTGGGAAAACTCCGGTTGCGCGTTTGCATGTAAACTGAGATAAATGGAGATAAATGGCGTTATAGGCAGTCGACGTCACAGTATGCGCCGGAACTTGCACCTGTGTCAAAAGTGCGACCTATGTTGCTATGGTGACAATGGATACATGGAATGCTTGAGCTTCTCGTTACACTGCCACCTACAGGTTTGGCATTCTCTTGTGTATATATACACAGGTAA
The DNA here is from genome assembly GCF_006386435.1 of Epinephelus moara. Lineage (NCBI taxonomy): Eukaryota > Metazoa > Chordata > Actinopteri > Perciformes > Serranidae > Epinephelus > Epinephelus moara. Next base: position 35,417,131 of record NC_065514.1, read on the forward strand.
GTGTAAACGAAGATCTTTTTGAAAACGGAGACGGTGAAATGTCTGTTTATGAAAATAGCTGGCAACGTGTGAACGGCCTCTTAAACTCTAACTCAGGGATGAGGGTAGACTGCCTCGATCCCTCAACTGATCCCAAGGGGATTATTCTGCCCCTGATGGTTTGGGATAGTTATTGAACTGTTCTAAAGACTCAAGCGTGCAGGGGGTCGCCGCTCTCTTGTAGGATACCTGCGCTCTGCAGGAACATCAGTCTTATTGTCCACTGAAGGTAAAATGTCTCTAGGACTCAACTAAACAGGTGTCTCAGTTCCATCTAGAGTCACATTTGCAGCTGGGACAGATGTCTCTGGCACTGGGTGTTGTACTTTGGTGTGGAGAGGAACTGAAGGGTTGGTCAGTGCATCTATCAGATGTTCAGGGGACAGCTCCGCTGACACTGGTGACGCAGACAGGAGCTGATCAGCATGTCTTCGCCAGACACTGTCACCTGTCTGGACGGTGAGGAGACTGTTCCGGTCTAAGCAATGAAAGTAGCAGGAACCCATTTAGGTTCTCCACTGTAGTTCTTCGCTAACACAGTCTCTCCGCATGAGAAGACTCTGTTCTTAGCCTGTCGTTCTCTGCATTGTATCTGTTTTTCCTGTTGGCCTCTAACTATGTTTTTTTTTTTTACTGCTGAGGGCTTCGACAGGTCAAAGGTCGTGCGTAGGTCTCTCTTAAGCATTAGGCTTGCAGGAGATGCCTTTGTAGTGCTGTGAGGAGTGTTTCTGTAGTTCAGCAGAAAGTTATGTAGTCTTTGGTGAAGTGTCCCTTGTCCTTGTAATGCTTTCAGTGTACGTTTCAGAGTCTGAACAAACCTTTCAGCAAGGCCGTTAGTGGCAGGATGATAAGGAGCTGAGGTGACATGCTGCACTCCATTTGCTTGTAGAAATGCAGACATTTCCTGCGACACAAGCTGGGGTCCATTGTCAGAGACTAGTTGAGTAGGAGATCCATACCGACAGAACATCTATCCTATCTTTTCGATGGTTCTTTCGGTGGTGGTAGGCCTCATTATAGCCACCTCAGGCCATTTGCTGTGTGCTTCGATAGCAACCAAGAACATTCTGTCTTCCAATGGCCCTGTGAAGTCAATGTGGATGCACTGCCATGGCTCTTGTGGAAATTCCCACGGATGAAAGGGAGCTAAAGGCTGGTTGTTTCTGGTTTTGTGGCAAGCTGAACAAGATGTAGCTATTTCCTCGATTTGTTTGTCCATGCCTGGCCACCAAAAATAGCTTCTCGCTATTTCCTTCGTCTTGACTATTCCACTATGTCCTGCATGAAGCTGTTGCAACATTTTTGCTCAAAGTGACAGTGGAATGATCACTTGCCTTCCCCATAGCAGGCATCCCGACTGGACAGAAAGCACCAACCTCCTTCCCAGATAAGGTTTCAGGCGCACAGTGTCGCCAGCAGGTCGACCTTTACGGCCGGGCTCCACCGGGCACGTCAGCGGTGCGACACATCTGCAGCGCGAGTCCCGTAGCAGCTCGCCCCCCTGTTAATCAATTACAGCGGCTCCACCGGCAACGGGAGCGGCGCGACAACCCTCTATTTTACGCATCTCTTCTATTTTTTGTCGCGCTACGCTCCCCTACGCGACCCTCCAGCAGATAAGAACTACATGAAATAGTGTGCTAAAGGAGCACAATGTGTTTTTAAATGAATTAACCATTATCAGAGGTGATATGTGATGATTTTTTTTCATGCATTTGCCCATGTTTATCCGTGATCCTACCGTTTAAACTGTGTATTTTAATACAGTTGAAACTGTTTATTGTATTCTATGTAACCCTGCATAAAAACAATAAAATAAAAAAGTCAATAGGCCTATGCAGCCTACATGCAGCCTCTCAGCTCAGCAAATGGTAAACAACTCCGCTGGCTTCTCTACGTGTCGCTTCCGTATGCCGTCAGTGGAGCCCAAATGAATACGCTGCGACGCTACGCTGACGCGACGCTACGCTGACGTGGCGCTTACGTTTGCAGCCGGTGGAGCCCGGCCGTTAATAATGTCCATGACCTCTGACAGCTCTGGGTCGTTGCGAGTCTCTTTTTTGATCTGCACAGCTGAAACAGGTGCTTTTTCCACCTCCCTGAAGTAGAAAATGTCCACAGTGTTCGAATCGGGCTTTGTGACTTCAGACTTACGATACTTGATGTCGTAAGCGTGAGGAGATAGCAGCAAAGCCCACCTTTGCAGTCTTGATGCAGCAAGAAATGGTATCCCAGTGTGTGGTCCCAGGATGGTTGTGAGAGGTCGATGATCCATTAGGAGTGTAAACTTCCTCCCATACAAGTACTGCTGAAATTTCCTCACCCCGAAACAATGCTCAGTGCCTCTCTTTCTAATTGAGCATAGTTAGACTCTGCCTTGTTCAAAGTTCTGGAGACGAAAGTGATAGGCCTTTCCTCACCATTTGGCAGTATGTAAGATATTACTGCCCCTACTCCATATGTGGACACATCACAAGTGAGCTGAAGTGGGAGTGATGGGTTGAAGTGAGTCAGCACCTCTGATGTAGTTAGCGCACCTTTGGCTTTCTTAAAAGCCTCCTGACAGCTGGCTGTCCATTTCCATGTCTTGGCGTAACAGCTCGTGCAGTGGTTGTAGCAGTGATGCTAGACTAGGGATAAAACATCCATAATAGTTCAATAATCCTAAAAAGGATCGCAGCTGGCTGACGTTTTGAGGTGGAGGTGCCTCCACGATGGCTGTGATTTTGGACGGTGCTGTATGAAGTCCCTTCGCATCAATCACATGTCTGAGCTATTCCACGGATGTTTGAAAGAAGTCACATTTGTCTTTGCGAACTCTTAGAATGAATGAATGAATGAATGAATGAATGAATATTTTATTTTCGTGTCTGGACATTTACATGACCCATCCCACATGGGATTATACAGACACATTAAAACATTCCGGCTCATTGGACAGCACAATATCTATACATAAGCCTCACACAAATAAATCATACTCCAGAGATACAAAACAAAACAAAAGAAAAAAGAGTTCTATTAGTACCAGACAGAAATAAATACATAATTGATCCAATTCATAAACTAATAATATATATCCTGTATCCAGACAAATAAACAAAATTTAAATAAATCAAGATAAGATTTGAGACATTTATCTGTTACAGGTTATTTTTCTTCTCCTGTCCCATGCTTTAAAAATAAATTCAGCAAAGGCAAAGACATTATCAAAAAGATATTCAATTAAATCTCCATCCTCCATACTAAATTAATCAAAATCAGGAGCAGAAACACTTCTAAACAAAACTTGTCGTAAATCATGGTATAAAGGACAATATAGGATAAAATGAATTCCATTCTCCACCTCATTCAGTTCACAATATTCACAGATTCTGTCCTCTTCAGTTACACCTCTGTATCTTCCAGCTTCAATATGTAGTGGTAATATAGGCCTACCACATCTTAACTATGCACACAGTGACCTCTTACTTTTAGACAAATTATACTTAACATATTTTTCACATTTATAAACTTTCTTAAATAAACAGTAAGTTCTCAGTTTTGGTTTTTGCAGGATTTCTACTGCCCATGACTGTGTGTGTTTAGTCCTGATTTGTTTTTTCAACTCCTCTACCTTTACAGCTCCCATTTTAAAGTAATCATCTTCAAGTCCACGTTCACCTAGTACATCAAATATTTCTGAGACCCATTCTCCTCCAACAGAAAAATCCCAGAGAAATATTTTACTGGCAACCCTGTTGGTTGGTAAATCCAATAACCTGTTCCATAATCTCACCATGCTAACTTTCCATCTCATTTCACAAGAATCCCACCCCATATCTCCATTAAATGCCAAAACAGGCGCATATTTATGAAGACCTAGAAAGAATCGAATTGCTCGATTATGAACGTGTATGTTCTTTTGAAACCCTTTGAACCCCCAAATACCTGACATATAATCTAGAACAGGACACCCATGTTTGATACAGTTCTGAATATGTAGAGTAACCCATATCTTTCAGCATTTTGGTTTTACCTATAATACCTCCCAACGCTCTACTTGCTGAGTCTGCTAGAACTGATGAACCTAGTAAAAAAGACATACTTTCATCTAAAAAAAAACCAAGATACTTATATTTGTCTGTGAACTCAAGTTGTTTCTCACCAACATAAAACTGAAAGGTACTCCCCACTCTACCTGGTTTCCAAAAATGCATAATTTGCGTTTTCTTTTGATTAATACAGAGTCTCCACGTTTTACACCATTCAGCAACACATGTTAACATTATTTGTAGATCCTCTTCATTTTCTGACAGTAAAATAATATCATCCGTGTAGAGTAAAATGTTTACAAGCACATGACCACATAATACCCCTTTCCCCATCTGCTTTACTTCTTTTGCCAAATCATTAATAAAAATAGCAAATAACGTTGGTGATAAAACATCTTTGCCAAATCATTAATAAAAATAGCAAATAACGTTGGTGATAAAACATCCCCTTGTTTAACACCAGAGGGCGTGGAAAACCATTCTGTAAGATATTTGTTCACTTTCACACAAGCAACAGGTGCCTTATATATGGAATTAACAGCGTGAAAAATTTTACCATTAACCCCTATCTGGTTAAGTTTGTATTTTAAGAGGTCGTGGTCAACAAAATCAAACGCTTTTTGGAAATCAATAAAACAAGCAAATACAACTTTATTAATTTTTAAACTATTTCTAATCACTGTGGTAACTGTGTATATATGGTCTATATAGGCTCTTCTCTTTCGAAAGCCATTTTGGTCCTCCTCTAGTAGACCATTTTCTTCTAGAAACTGAACTAGTCTATTATTTAGGACGGAGGAATACAGTTTATATACAGTGCTCAATAAACTAATGCCTCGATAATTTAAAGGCACTTTCGAATCATCTTATGAGGACTTTAGAATAGGGTTTATAATTGATCTGGACCAGGTAGAGGGTACGACACTATAATCAAAACACATTTTCAACAAACAGTACAATATATCAAGCATTTTGGGAGATTTCAACACCTCGTTTGGCAGCTCATCTACACCAAAAACTTTTTTAATCTTAGCTTTCTCAATTGCTTTTTGGACTTCTTCTTTACCTATGTCTCTATTTAAAGATTCATCATCATAGAGGTGATGACTTAAATGATCTCTCTTCAAATAACAAATCTGTTCATAGAAATCATCATCAGAGTTTTCACCCTGTCTTGAGAAGAGGCCAGAAAAAGCTCCCTCCCATATATTTAATACCTTAACTAAATCAGATGATATTTCTCCTTCATACCAAACCTGCATTGGGATCTTTCTAGTGCGTTTAGGGCCCAAATTATTAATCTCATTCCAAAAATGTTGTGGGTTGTTTGTTTGTATCTGCTCCAAAAATATTAATTGTCCTGTCTGGTATCTACGTTTATAAAACCTGAGCTTTTTATCAAAAGAGTTTTGTTTAAACTTATAATTTAACTTAAGTTGCGTTTTTAATCTACGATCTTTACACTTTAAAAAAAGATGTTCAGCGCTATGCATATCTGACCATAGTTCATCCAACTCCTTATTCCAATAAGGTTTATTCTGTTTTAATTTCTTAAATTTGTCACACAACTCTGAATGTACCAGTATACAAAATTCATTATACCATTTATCCATTTCCTCTTGTGTTTTGTTAACACGTTGCAGTCTCTCAATAAGTTTCAACATAGCTGCACGTCCCATATCTGAATTTAAAAAGGTATCTGGCACAGTACCATTCACCCGTTTTTTAATTTGTTTGGGCCTAATTGGAGCAGATACCTCCTGAGACTCAGGCATTTCACATCCAACCCTAAACTTCATCCACAGCAATGAGTGATCTGGTAATCGGCAATGATCACCAATCAAATTAACTAAACCTCCCTCTTCTACCATCTGCGAAACAAGCACTAACTAACTACCTTAAATTCTAAACATTTTTATAAACAATCAGATAGAGATACTATGTAATCGACCACAGCTTTACCCTTTGGTGACACTGACGTAAAATTATCACATAAAAGATTGATTCTGCCATTAAGCACACACATTCTTGCGTCTCTTAAAAATTCAAGAAATATTTCGCTGTGTTTATTAACATAATAATCAATAGCAACTTGCCGGGGAATATAATCAATATCAGGGATAAAATCCTCCATATTTCCAATTCTAGCATTCAAATCCCCACATATATAGATTGCATCCGTGTCTGAAAACTGATATATCTGACTTAACTGACAGAAAAAAGATGATGCATCCCTTCCCCAGGGGGAGTTTTCAGGTGGCAGGTAACATGAAAATACAACAAAACAATAATCAGATAGCTTATGTTGAAACAAAAGGCCTATAGCCTAGTGCCATCACTTTTTTCAATAGTTTCAATCTTATATTCTTGAAATAAATTTAACCTTACTAACAACCGGGCTAGGCTGACCAAACGTCCTCTTTTGCCCGGACATGTCCACTTTTCACGTCCCGTCCGGGGCGTCCGGGGGGGGGGGGAGAGGGGG
>NC_065514.1:35424024-35430731 GCF_006386435.1 Epinephelus moara
TTTTGTAATATAACTGAATTTTCTATCCATACATATAAATTTTAAATATATTAAAATTATAAGGCATCTTTGAGTAAGCTGCGAATATCATTTAAGTAGGCTATGTCGTGGCCGGCCGAATGTCCTCTTTTTTGGAAATCAAAATATGGTCACCCTACCCTACACCCCCAGATGCTCTGGCTGCTTTCATGTGAGTTTTCCTATTTAAACCAAACCATACATACCCCTCCAACTCAATAGCATTTCCCCCCTGAAGATGAGTCTCATTTAAGGAGATAATGTCAGCATTAATTGATTGTAGAATGGATCCTCTGAGATCACGATTGGCTAAAGTCCATCCATTAATGTTCCAATGTAAAAGTGAAATATGCTCACGTAGGCTGTGCGGGTGTGGAGGTCCTCATGCACTCTCATAGTCCGCTCTCCCAGGCCTCACGTTACTCCTGTTGCGGTTCTCCCGGACCTCTTTCCCGAACCAGTCATTTCGTCTCTCCCGGGAAGCCTGCGCCTCACTACCGGGGCTCTCACGACTCCCATGGTCCTCCCTCTCGGGCCATTGTTTTCCCATGTCGCGGCTGTCGCGCCCTTCTCTCCCGTCCCGTTCATACTGCCTCTCACGGTTCCCTCGGTCATTATCCAGCTTCTTTGCACTCCATCTCTCCGCATCCTCCCGTCTTATGAGCCGACCACTTCCCATAATGAAATAATCTTTCCCGGCGGGAATTTCTCTTACCAGTGTTTTAAAGTTAAGCTCAATCAGCCGGTCAGTGTGAGATTTAGCTGAACGTAGGTATACTTTTCGGTAACTGGAGTGGTCCTTCAGCTTATGCTTTTGGCGAAGAATACCAATTTTTTCTTCTGTGGAAGCACACTCGACCTTCACCAGCCCTGGTTTAGACTCACAAGTCAGTCTTCAGTCTTTAGACGCTTTGCTTAACTAAAGACTGATGACTTTCTCCCTGATTTTGTGTTTAGATGGGCGGATACAATTTCAGAGTTTAAAAAAACTCCCAACGTTGCAGAACCAATAGTAAATCTGCAGGGCGGTCCTTCGGTGGCTCGCTAAACTCTTGTGCTTGTAAACATAGTCCCACTAGAAACACATGTAGCGGTACAAAATGGCTCAGCCGTGCTCAGTTCAGTGGATGTTTGTCGCGTTTGCGGCGACACATTCTTGCCAACTAAAATAAACAAACATAATCTTTTACAAGGCCACTCATTCGTCCGGCCGGACTATAGAGGGAATCGCCTTGTTGTTTACAAATACTTCCGGGTAGAAAACCAGCAGAGCTTTTAGCTATATATATAGCCTATATATCACATTTTTCACATCACTGTATCACCGTTTGGACTAATCCGATGTTTGTAAAGTCTATAAACACAATGATTGAACAAACATTACTATTTCTGTGTGCACGTTTAGCTGGGCTAACCGTTAGCTGTTAGCCCTGTTAGCCGTTAGCAGTGTCTGTAATAGGTAATAACTCATTAAACGGTCCGTGAAAAAAATATCTTTTCCAGCGGATATCTTAGTTACAACATGATTGAGCTAGCAAAGCAGTTTTGTGTTGCTATGTGTGGTATTTATTCAGTTTTGGGAAATCACGATGTCTAGAAAGCATCAGTGGCTGCAGCTGACAGGGACAGCTAACAGCAGCAGCAAAGCTAACATCAGGACGTCATCTGTTAAAAGCCTCCCGTTGTCGGATACGACATGAAACTACTCCAGTTAGCTCAATCATGTTGTAACTAAGACATCCGCTGGAAAAAATATTTTTTTCACGGATGAGCACACGTTTGATAAAACGGAGTTAAATTTCTCGGCATCCATTTTCAAGCTCTCTGTGTGTTTGTTTCCTTGCGGATGAGATAAGGAGGAGCGCACATTTCCGAGAAGGCGTGTCCTTTTCAAAAATGCAAGAGGCGTTGCTTTGTTGCCGGCCGTTTTCGCCGGTGTGTTAAACACACTTTAGAAAGGAGTGTCCCCAGACTATCAGAAGGCGGAGATCTCTGATTGTCTGGTGGCGAGACTAGCCCTGGTTGGCCTGCTCTCCCACTGAGTCGCAGTGCATCAACAATTTGTGTTTCATTTTCCAGACCATCTGTGAACAGCTGCTTAATTTTAGCAAGAACATTTTCCCCTTTTTCTTCCGACAGTCCAGCCACAATTATTGATACATCAGGGTCAAATCTAATTATGTGCCTAGCAGCTGCACCTTCTGAGCTTGAGTTGATCTTCTCCTCCAGAACTTGCATTCGGGATTGTAAGCGGCCAACTTCAATATCAAGCGTTTCCTTCATATCGCGGCCGTATCGATCCAGTTCATTTCTGTGTGGTTCTCTTTGATGGATTTTTGCAGAGATGTATTAATGCGGTCAATCTTACTATTCACCTGTTTTTCAAATGTACTCTGTATACTGTCCATCATACTGCTTAATTTCTTCAACATGGTCCTGCATATCTTCCATTTTACCGTTTATTTTCTTCAGTTCTTCAAACAGCAGTGCTGTGTCCTTATTTTTCCCGGCCATCTCAAGTCCAGATTCTTTCTTATCTAGACTACGGAGATATCTTGTGTCTTCCATTCACTTGTTTCAAGTCGGCCTCAGCATTAGGTACGGTGACGCTCGTTGACAGATAAACAACCTGTCTTGTCGTCCACTACATGTCCGATAAAAAACAATTATCCGGACCAACTTGGAGAAAAAAAGCATAAACAGTTAAACAAACGAGCAAAAAAAACTTGCACAAGAAAAGAGAAGTATGAATACATTTCAAAGTTCTTTGTGCTGACTGGCGTGGCTGGCGTAGCACACACTGGAGCCGGAAGTGTAAAGATGTTAGAACATACTCTCTCAATCTTTGAAGAGTAGCATCCAAGTTACACAGGTGCTCTTCATTGTTTGCTCCCGTACACAGGATGTCATCTAAATAGCACTACACACTTGCTAGACCACTAGGATCTGGTCCATAGCTCGCTGGAAGAGAGCTGGGCCTGAAGTGATACCAAAAGGCAGTCTACAGTATCGAAAAAGCCCTTTGTGTGTGTTGATAATAAGCATCTCACGTGACTGTTCATCCACCTGCATTTGCAGGTAAGCCTGATTTAGATCTATTTTGCTGAATGTTTGACCTCCACTCAGTCCAGCAAATAAGTTGTCGATCAGGGGAAGTGGGTACTGTTCTGCTACTGAGGCAGGGTTAACGGTTACCTTAAAGTCCCCACAGGTCCGGATTCCACCATTTTTCTTTTGGACCAGAACCATGGGTGTAGCCCACTCACTAGTTGTTACAGGCTCCAAGACTCCATTTTTGACCATAGCCATCAGCTTCCAGCTTGGTCTGATGGCGTACCGCACTGGTCTCACTTTCAAAAACACAGGTTTAGTATCTGGTTTGGCATGTAGCTTCACCGTTATATTTTCCATGCAGCCCAGTTAATCACGAAAGACCTCTTTATGCTTTTCCAGTATCATCTGAAGCTGTGTGGAACTGTCACACTGTCAAACATTTTTCTCACCTCGTGCCAGTTGAGACGGATCACCTTTAACCACACTCGACCCATTATGGCAGCGTAGTTTCCTTTGGTGATGTAGACTGGGAGTCTCTGATAATTACACTGTATCAGTACATCGGTCATCCCTTTCATGTGCACTGGGTGTCCAGTGTATGCTCTGAAGACAGTGTCTGAAGGACGTAGAGGGAAATGTCTCATGTGTTTTCTGTTTTTATAAGACACTAATGATGCCCTCGATCCAGTGTCTGTTTGCATCTTTATGGAATGTCCTTCCGACTTGGCTTTGGTCCAGAAACCATCTGAGCTTTCACCCACAGTCATTACTTGTTTTGTATTTACTGTGGCAGACATGTCCCCCTCCGAAGAATCACTGTTATTCTCCTTTTCATATTTGACTGTGTGAACATGTCTTTTCTTCTTGTAATGTACACTTTTCGTTCTATTTCCAGTCCTTGAACCTTCCTCTTTGCTCTTTTTATTTCGGCATGCTCACTCCACATGGCCTCTTTCCCCACATTTATGGCAATCCATATCTTTGCACCAACATGTAGATGCAAGATGGCCAGATTTACCACAGCGAAAGCATGGCCCTTGAACATCTTGGTTTGCAACTTTCCCTATGGCATACAGCTGCTGGGCCTCTTTATAGATGCCATTTCCATGGACACACGTATATTAATGGCCTTTTCAAGAGTTAAATAACTTTCTGTAAGCAATTTTTTTTGTGCTACTTCATTTTTCAGTCCGCATACAAGCCTGTCGCTTAAGAGCATCTCCAAACTCACAGTGTTCAGCCAGTTTACATAAAGCTGCCATGGACATGGTGACAGACTCACCCTCTTCTTGATTTCGTCGGCGAAATCTGAATCTTTCTGCGATTACCAGAGGTTTGGGGGAAAAATGTTTGGTCAAAATGTCCACAATTGCTTTATACGTTTTGCCTCCTGGTCTCTCTGGCTGTAGGATGTTCCACAGCAGGGTAAAAGTCTTTGGGCCAATCACACTCAGAAAAGTGGGTACAATCTTTTTGTCATTTATTCCATTTGCTGCAACAAAATAGTCAAACCGCTCTGTATATGAGCTCCACTGCTCTATACTTTCATCAAAGGGATCAATTGAGCCGATAACTCCAGCCATTTTACTTTTAGCTCCTGGTTATGGCGCTGCTTCGTTGCCGATAGCTTCCACAGGTTAGTCACAGCATTTTTGGTGTCGGTGGTCCCCTCCTCTCCTCTCAGCAGGAAATGTCGGGACACTTGCAGCTAGCATTAGCATTACCGTTAGCCCGGGGCTCCCGAGAGGCAAACAGAGGAAAACTTCTTCTCTTTCCGACACTGACAACACGCATCGATTCACACGTCCTCGTCGTCACTTTTGATATGTCTTCACTGTTCCTATCTGTACATAACAATAATAGGGACTCAGGTTACCGGTTAACCTTTTATTGTCGCTAACACCGAACATACACAGAGCTGTATTCCCGCTGCTTCTTAATCACTACACACAACAACCACGAGGCAGCACCAAACAGAGGGACACACAGAGGCTGGACAAACTCATCAAGAAGGCCACCTCTGTCATCGGTGCAGAGCAGGAGTCTGTGGTGTTGGTGGCAGACAGGAGAACGCTTTCCAAACTGCTCTCCATCATTGACAATAGCTGCCACCCACTGCATAACCTGGCGATGGGGCAGAGGAGCTCATTCAGTGGGAGGCTGCTCTCACTGAACTGCTCCACAGACAGGCTGCGGAGGTCCTTCCTGCCCAGAGCCATTAGACTATTCAACACAACACTGGAGAGGGGAGGGAGATGAGTAGCGGGTGGGATTTGCACATTTGCACATCTCACTGTCATGCTATTTTTATCCTATTTTTATTGCTGTTTATTCTTGCACTTTATTCTGCTTTTATGCACTGTGTGTATGATTTGTGTTTTTATGTTTATGTCTGAGCAGCTGAAAATGCAATTTCCTTCGGGATTAATAAAGTACCTACCTACCTACCTACCTACCTACCTACGTGTCTACCTTACCCACAATGCCTTGTGTCACTCTAACAACAGCAGCCCTAGTAGCTCAAAATACATAACAGGAGTCATTTAGCTGTGTTGACTCGTGATTTGAATAACGAGGGTTCAATACTCATTTAATGATATTCTTCTGCATCTGTAGTTTTTTTTATCTTTAATTCTAGGGATGCACGATATTGGATTTTTTTTTTTTTAACCGATATCCAATATGCAGATATATAACTAGTTAGACTGATACCAATATCGATATATCCACATTTTTTCCAACCTACTTTTAGTTATCATCATCATCATCATCATCATCATCATCGGCTCCGCCAGTTGAGTTTCACTTTTCTGTTAACTCATCTTTTGTAAATTGTATGTTTGAACCGTAATTACATTTTAACAAGTAGTCCAGTAGGCTAAGGGGTGATAGAGTAGCTGGGTAGAGAGGGGTGTTGGGGGAGAGAACTCCGGTAGAATTCCTCCTGTTTGTACTGCATGAGGGTGAAGAGGAGTTGCCATTGGCAACTTTTGCCATGTTTAGCATGCCTTACGAGTGGGTCTGCAGTGTAGTCTGCCTTATGTGCCGTGTGCATTTGAGTCCATACGGAGTGGTTTTGTAGTAGATACTGCTGCAGTGATTTGATGAGGTTAAGCCAGTAGTTTTACCCTTGACGCCCGGGATTGCCCTGTTCCTGCCCGCCTCAACTCAGGACTTGTTTTGATAAATGTTGTGACTTATGAAATAAAGATTAACTACTATTTTTGTTAGCAGTGGTGTGATTGTCATTTCTCAGCCTCTTTCTTGCCCGGGTTAAACAGGTTTATTTAAAGGTCCACTACTTCTGTTAAATCATCCCTAAAAAAAACAATATTACAATATAATGCATGCATACTCTTATTGTGATGGTCCACCAGCAGATGGAGACATGGAATAGAATGCTTTTCAATGTATGGAATATTCATACATTGTGCAAAACAAGAAAAAGCATATTGGCCAATTCTGATATTCTTATTGTGCATCCCTACTTAAAGGGCCAGTGTGTAATATTTGGCATGGTTTATTGTCAAATCTGAATCTGAATCTGAATATTCTACCCATTAATATGTTTATATAAGTGTATAATCGCTATAAAATAAAATTCGTTTGGTTTTCGTAGCCTTATAATTATGCTT
>NC_065514.1:35430839-35447318 GCF_006386435.1 Epinephelus moara
TGGCTCTGGGTCTGTGTCCGCTACAAGAAACTCTTCAAAATCATGTTCAAAGTCGTCCATTGCAGCTACTATAGTCCGGAGATATTGCTAGGCTAAATAAACAGCTGAGCTCTGTTTACAGGCTACGCTGTCAGTCAGTGTGCAGGCTGGAGATTGGTGGAGCAGAGAGGGGAGGGGGTACCCGCTAGGTACTGTAAGCGGGTATGTGTGTATGGAGTGTGTGTGTTACGCTAGAAAAGTCAGAGTTTGGGACGGAGTCTTTTACCCCCTGGAGTGTTACCAGAGTTTTTGGAGTGCTCAAATAAACGGGCCTTTTTCCCGAACGCTACTCTGGTCTCCTGCGCGTGAGGGATTCATTACAATATTGTAACATAGTTTAGATTTCTAAATAAATATTCACCTCGTCGCTAGATAGACCTGCTCCTGAAAAACTTGTGTCTGCGCAAGGCTTTTTGTCCCTACGAGGCTACTGTCATTTACCCGACGGGAGGGGTGAGCGAGTGAGCCCTGCAATCTAGAATTTGACCACTGATGAATTTGACCACTGATGTCACTGTTTTCAACGGTTTTCAACCCATTTTACACACTGGCCCTTTAATTCCAAAACCACTTTTTACTACAAATGCAACACATGAAGCAATTGATTTCCAGCAGAGCTAAATTTAATGTCATGTTACACAGAAAAGTACAATGGTAAAAACATAATGGCACAATACATTGAGTGAAAAGGCAATATTCAACAAGTACAGTAGATGGAAGATAAAGATACTATACTGCTATAAATTGTCTAAACTTGTCCCATCCTGGGTATGTCATACATCAACTATATTATCCGAGTAGAAGTTGTCAAGAACAAATAATTAAAAATACTGTTCAGTGATTCTGTACGATAAGGCACTATTCATTAGATATTTTTCTTAAAAGATATTCTTGCTTGGTACTATCTATAATGATGACTTTCACAGCATCTCATTTCTATAACAGATTCACAGTAATATTGGTCTGTGTTTACACATATCAACACTTTGTACAACTCTGTGTGTCTTAGATTTGTGATGAACAGATTCAATAAAGGCCACTGCAGCAATCAATACTCAGCCAAATCCATAGTTTCCCAAGGAAACCATAAGGATCAAAGTTCTAAACGTTAATTACAAGCTAGTCCTTGAACAAAAGATGGTTTATGAAGTTTTTCTTTCCTTCTTAAATCCACTACACTAAAAATAATATGCAAAAGGCAACATAGAAATCCTTACAAATGAAAAATAGAGTGAGTTAAAAATTATCTGAAAGGATTAAGTCAGAGATTAGCACAGTTTGGGAGTATTACATCCAGGAGCAAAGACAATGACTTCACACAGAGACTGGGCAGCTGGAAGTTTGGGAGAGTTTCTGTTGTGGCTGCTACTGCTGCTGATTTTATCTATAGATCACAACCTCATTGTCTTGTTTTTACAGAGGTGCAATCATAACTTAAGGGTTATTTCAGTGATTTAGTGCTGCATTTCTGTTGGGGGATTTGCAAGACCAAGATTTCAGAGAGGAACTAGATACTGTATTTCCCAGAATGCAAGTCAATAGAATCTTACGTTAGAACCTCCCTGCCTAGTATTTTGGTTTTAATTCCCCTTGACCTCAGCACAGCCTTTGACACAGTGGACCACAATATCTTCAACAATCACCTATAGAACTTTGTTGGTATTGGTAATGTGACTCTAGATTGGTTTCTCCTATCTGTCTAACAGGCCCTTCTCTGTCATGCTTGGAGATGCCTCAATCTCTCATGCACTGCTCTTTTGTGGTGTCCCCCAGGGGACTATCCTGGGTCCCCTCCTATTTACTATATGTTACCTCTAGGGCATATCATGTGTAAACACAGTATAGATTTCATTGCTACGCACATGATACGGAACTGTATGTCCCATTAAAGCCTGGCACCACCAATGTTTCTTGTTTTATGTACTGCTTCACTGAAATCAAGAATTAAATGACCAGAAATTATAATGACCCCCTCCATTTCCAGTACTGGTACCATCAACAATATCTCTTGTAGACTGGGTGCCCTATGTAAAAACATTTAAAAGAGGCCTATAACCTGGGAGTCATCTTTGACTCAGTGCTCTTTTGATGCCCAGGTTACTAAAGTGGTGTAGTCCTGCTCTGCACAACTGAGACATTTAATGAAGATCAGGTTCATTTCTTTCCACTGCAGATTTAGAAAAGGTGATCTATGCTTTTATTTCCTCCTGACTTGATTATTGCAAGGCACTTTATTCTTGCATCAGCAGGCAAAACATCCAAAGATTGCATCTCACACAAAACGCTGCTGCCAGGCTTTTAACTTGTATTTCGAGAAGCAACCACATCACACTGACCCTCACTGCCCTTCACTGGTTACCTATGAGTTTTAGAATTGATTTTAAGATTTACTGCATGTTTTTAAAGCCTTGAATGGTCAGGCTCCTGCGTATATCTGTGACATGTTAATTCCCTAAGAGCGTGATCGTTGCCTGAGATCCTCCAACAAGGCTCTACTAATGGTTCCAAAATCTCAACTTCTCACTAAAGGTGACCAAGCTTTTGTTGTCCGGGCCCCTCAGCTGTGGATTTCCCTGCCTGAGGATCTAACACTGGGTTCACACTTGACACAGAAGTGCAGTGATATGCAAACTGTCTGTTTTCTCGTCTCACTCGCTCTCTGTTTAGACACAACTGACTGTGGAAGCATGGGGTGCTAATTCTATCATTTATCACAGTCAGATCATTCAGATCATATCTAATATACATTTTATATTGTTTACAATACATCGTCAGTGTGTTTTCTTGGCAGGTTCTCTTGCAGATCGCGGAAAAACTTGACCGGGCTCGACACTGCACTGCGTCCAGTGTGAACAGCTTAAATGGTTAACATGGACACCGAAAGCCAGCAGGCACATGGAAAATCAGCATGCTTTGCGGCGCTTTCGCATCCAGTGTGAACCTGGTGTTAGGCAGACTAACTCAGTGACCTCTCTTGAATCTCATTGAATTACCCTTCCCAGCCACAGAATGTGTGTTGTCTTTTGCTGTCATCTGATTGTGAATGTTCTGCTGTATCGTTGATCCTACATGTTTTTTGTGAAAATAAAATCAAAGCCCCGAGCTTCACTGAGCCATGTATTTGTATTTGCATGAAGGACACGATGGCCTCATTAAATTGCTGTGTCCAACTGACCTCCATTCTCTACAGTTTTAACAGGCACCTGGGCTCTGTGGCAGTGAAGGGAAATACATCATACAAGTAGGTATTGGGACTGGCCCAAAGTTAGAGACAAGCTATTGAACATAGTTGAGCATTTAGAATCTAAATGACCAGAAAGTTTTTCTCAGGAGTTGGTGATGACCAAATCAGAGCTGAAAGGAGAGTGAATTTTGGACTTACATTCTTTGGGTGGATATAAAGGCCACTCCAGATGAAGGATAAAGTTTCTCTGTCTCTGCTGGGTGAGTAAATAGACCAAATATTGCTACCAAATATGTCAGTGTTGCTTTTTTTCAGATTGCTGTGTTGCCCCAAGTGGCCAAAAATCAATTAATACAGCTTCAGAGGTAATCAAAATATTGTACCTGAAAGTTCTTCACCTTGGAAATAATGGGGTGGTTCCAATTACTAAGTTTTACCAGAGTTTCAAGCACACCACATGGTCTTCATCAGCACATGGGGTTTGTCAGTTGTGAAAGTTGCTTGTAAAAGTTCTCATTTACAGCAGAGCAAGCTCTATCTGCTAATGAAGACCATGAGATGTTGTTGAAAGTGCTGGTAAAACTTAGCAGACCTTGAGTAATGGTTATTTTGTCAATTGTTAGTCTATTTTGGGCAAAGTTAAGTTGAAAACCACCACACTGACTCCGGCTTCCATACAAAAACCTTTCTTAATAGAAATATATGACTGAAATTTCAAGCCGTTAGGCTGATCTCCATCACAACTGACTCACTGCAAGCTAACACTTTCTTGGAGAAATTAGACTTCATAACTGCTATTACGTTTTTACTGATTGTCCATTTAGACCCCTAAATTATGCATTTAATTTGACAAGTTAAAAGACAAAATGATTACGATACATGATAAGTATTCAAATTCCCAATCTCTACTGCACTCACTCTACCTGACACACAGGGTATAAACTTGGAATGCAACCCTTGTGGAGTAATACCAACGAAAGCTTAGAGAAATCTGTGATCACAGTGAGACACAGCTCCCTATCCATAGCTATAGAAAAGAGCAGAAATGCAGTCAAATCTCACATGAATAAGTGCGGTGTCATAAACTCCACTTTCTATGAGTGCTACACCAATAACGCAGCTCTTCACATCCTCCATGACAGGACATAAGTGGAACTGGAAGTCTTTCCAGAGTTTCCTCCTGTGGAGAAGAGGCTAAGGCAAACACTTTTCTGCAAGAGCAGGCAGATCTTGTGCCGAATGGTTTGAGGTTCTCAGACTGAGCAAAGAGGGGCTTGGAGCAGAAAAGGAGCTCAGGTGCTGGATGTCCACTTGTGCATCTGTTTGGCGAACTGCAGCACAAAGATGATGTCTGGTCGCTGGTCTGGGTCTGGGTTGATGCACATGCTAACCAGGTCCCGCAGCTGTAAAAGTAAAAAAACAATGCATCCGGGCAAGGCAGGATTAATTATAGAGAAACAAAATTAACTGGATTCATGCTTATGCTGAGTAAATATCTATATTCACAGTACATTTGGTCTCCCTGAGAATGGTATAAATCATTGGCTGAGGCCCAACAGTCAGTTTTGTGTTGCTCTACCTTCTCAGAGTAATGGTCAGGTGGAAGTGGAGGGTAATCACACTGCTCAATCTTCTGGCAGAGGGAAAGTAGGTTCATCTTGTCCCCATAAAATGGACTCTGCAGCGCTGCCATCTGAAGAAAGAGAAAGACGGGCTGGATGATAGGAATTCTTGTGAGGAGAAAGAATGAAATACTGGTGTGGGTGTAATGCGTTGGTAATATAGCTAAACTTGGTTCCTGATCACCAACTCAGACAACTTTTTTTTTCAACAATCTGTTTATTAACTTTTCAACATTGTACAAAAAGAACCAGACCAGCTCAGTGGCCTAGTGGTAGAGTGTCCGCCCTGAGACTGGGAGGTCGTGGGTTCGATCCCCGGCCAGGTCATACCAAAGACTATAAAAATGGGGCCCATTGCCTCCCTGCTTGGCACTCAGCATCAGGGGTTGGAAATGGGGGGTTAGATCACCACATGATTCCCGTGCGTGGCACCGCTGCTGCTCACCGCTCCCTCAGGGGATGGGTCAAATGCAGAGAACAAATTTCACACACTCAGGTGTGTGACAATCAGTGGAACCTTACCTTTTAAAAGCAACAATAAATAATATTTAAAAGATGTGCCGATCAGAGTGGCAGCAAGTCTGAGTCTGAGCTTTGAGTAAAGTTGTGTACACAGCAGACAGTCTTCTGGCTCTGAGAGGAACTAGTTATGGAGTTAGACACTCTGAAGCCGTTCAGAGGCTGCAGAGCAGCTAGCTAGCTAAAGGCTAGGAGGTGAGATACAAGCCTTTCCTTCCATCAGTCCTTATGGGGAATGTCAACTCGCTCTTCAACAAGTGTGACAAGCTGTTGGCATTGGTGAGGAGCCGACGACTCTACAGGGAGTGTAGTCTCATATGCTTCACAGAGACAGACTATGATAATCTCATCATTTTGAATCATTGAGGATGATAATGGCCCTCTCAGTTTTTAGTTGTTTTATGTGCCATGCCAAAATTTTTCCTGATCTTCCCCTTGGTCAAATAAAGTTTGTTTAAGTTTGAGAAAATTACCCATGGCTTTTGACCAGGAAATTTCATTGTACTGTGCTCTTAATAATAACTTATAAATTTAAGGTAGTTAAATCTTATTTAAGGTACTAGTTATTTTACGATAAAATACATTTTAGCACAGGGATTCTGATAATACTTTATCTCTTAACAGTTTCATTTTTGATTCCAGAAGCGCAAATTTTTGTTTAGCATTTTTGGATTTAGAACTTGTAAAGTTCATGTTCTGACCCCTTGACCCCCCATGAACTTCCCACCTAGTGCTTGAAGTAATTTCAGATTTATTAATTGAAAAGTATATGTCAATTTGTTCCTCCAAAAAAGAGACAAGGGGTGCGTCCCAAGTCTCTTATTTTTATAGTGCTACTGCTAGCTCCTCGCTTGAACCTGAAGTCGTTCGAGGTCCGCCATCTTCTAGGCCGTCCCAAGTCTCTTATTTGTGCAGCGAGGAGCTAGCGCTAGGAGCTAGCATTAAGCTTTAAGCAGCTACGAGCTAGGATGGTCGAGAGGTTCCTAACAGGAAGTCTTTTTCAGCTTGAGGCCATGACGTATAAATACCCGCCCCCTTTATCTGGCTCATTTGAACGAGACGGCAGAGAAATAGCACAAGTGTACCCGTTACATGCATTCTTTGCAATGAAACGCTGTAATTCACATGCCTACGTGACTACAAAGAGTAACGTTAATGATATTTCGTGCAAGACTGTCATGTTGTAATTAAGTTTATTTCATTCACAATCCGTTGCGTTGTTCAGCGGACTGTCAGTGATGTGTGGCTGTTAAATGTGCAGCAGCTCATGTCCAGAACCACAGGTGTTGATATAACACCACACACAAACACACACACATTTGCCCATCATTAATTGTCCTTCATGTCATGTGAGTGGAATAATGTTTAATAGCTTGTAGGTAATATTAATTAGCCTATTAATATTAATATTAATATTAATTAATATTATTACTTTCATGTTGTTGTAAGCTACTGTCATTACCGTCTGTCCTGCACCTCTCTCTGTCACTGTCTCTCTCTCTCTCTCTCTTTCTGTCTCATTGTGTCATACGGATTACTGTTAATTTATCATGTTGATCTGTTCTGTACGACATCTATTGCACGTCTGTCCGTCCTGGAAGAGGGATCCCTCCTCAGTTGGTTTCGATCAGCGAATATAATGTGACTTGGGATGTACGCTAAACGCTGGCTCCGTTATGCAGCAGATCCAGTTGTGCCGTCGTCATCAGGAATGGACGTCGCTTCACGTGACGCTTCAGAGTAAGGCCGTCTCATGTCTCTTAAACCGACAATGCTCGCTCATCGCTCCTAGCGCTAGCTCCTCGCATTTTTTCCTAGGTGGGAGGGGCTAAACAGCTAGCAAAGTCGGCTAGCAGTAGCACTAGCAATAATTTAAGAGACTTGGGACGCACCCAAGGTCAGGCTCCCTCAGCCATTTTTGCGGCATACTCCATTTAGGTGGATCCTTATTCAGGCCTCCATGACATAAGTTATTTGTAGCATGATCTGAAATCAGAATGCTATCATAGCTACAATCCCTAATTTCAGATAACAGACCTGCAGAGACTAAAAATTAATCAATTCGGGACCACGATTTATGTGTATTAGAAAAGCATGATTAGAGTAACATCCCATAGATTTAACGACCTGATAAAATGCTGTAGAATTACTCTACTTTTATTATGGGTCTTATCAATTTTCAATGATCTATCTTTACTGGAGTCAAGAGTACAGCTGAAATCTCCTGCTATTATTTGTTGACCCTTAAGGGCTGATAAATTAAGAAACAAATTATTGAAAAATGCTGGGTCATCGTTTTGGTGCATACATGTTGACCAAATTAAGAAATTCTGTCAAGAGTGTACCCTGAATTATAAGGTACCTGCCTGCTTTATCAGCAATACATTTGTAATATCTAAAGGAATAGATTTATGGATGAGACTCATGACCCCTCTTGCTTGAGTATTAAAGGGTGCAGACAGCACCCTACCCTGCCACCTCCTTCTAATTCAAATGTCCTGGTTAACAGAAAGATGAGTTTCCTGAAGGAAGACGATGCAAGCCTCTGCAGTTCCAAGAAGTAAACTTAATCTTTAGTTCCTTGACCATAAATTACAATTTTTATTATTACTGTACCACTAGACCATAATGCCCCCCCCCCAATACAAACATATAAAAAGAGACACAGGGGGAAAAAAAGGCAGAAAAACTCTCAAACAACATCTCCCGATAAATGAACCACCCAAACCGTGATGCTCCAGAACTGAGCTCCACCCTTCCCCGATTGCTCACTCCAGCAACGCCAAAAACCATACCACACAAGGTGAGTAGTGATCCAACTATACTTCTTGCCGCTTTGCTTCTGAAAGCATAAACATTCTCTCTCCACTAATTATAAGAGATATAAGAAAACAAATAGCAAATAAATCATCATGAAATAGCAATTGTAGATACTCAATGAGGCAGGGCCGGACTGGGAGAATTTTTCAGGCCAGGAGTCACACATTTAACCAGGCCACCCAGCCCACACACGCACGTTCACGCACACACATACATGCACACGCGCACACACAGTAGTACATGTTGGCTGAGGAAAAATATGCACCCCAATATAGGCATAATAGTCACTACAACACTCACTTCAATGTCACAGGGACACTCCGTTTGAATCCAGTAGTCACAGCATTATTCCATTTCACATATGGGGATTCACCATATAACTAATCACCAGCAGTCCAGTCCAGTGCTTTTCTCTCCTACATGCCACTGAAATTTCTCACCAAAATGTGCCCCTCAATACAACAGTCACAACATGACTCCTGAAATAATGCTATGGTAGTATGCTCAAGTGAAAAAGATGATTGTATTATTTTGTCAGCAAACCATTTAGATGCCAGCTTATATTGCCAGTCAATATAATATACCAACACCATATTGAATGCAACAGTTAATAGTAAAAATATAGGCCAACAGCAACTTCAACTTATGTGAACTTATTTCAATAACATCAGTCACTGACAAAGTCAAGTCAACTTCGACAGATAAGAGACGTATCCTACCTTAACAGGGCTTCCAACATTTTTCAGGTCATGACCCATCTGTGGAGGTATTGACCAACCAAATATTTTGAAGTAAAATATGAAATAGATTGTCATTACCATGTAAAAGAGGTAAATAATTAACACTCCTCTATGTATATTGGCAAATGGTCTTCATACATTATCATACCAGGGAACCCTAATGAACCCCAACCTAAATCCAAGGTTGGAATATACAATGGCTTTCATGTTTGGGCTGGGATACATAACAGTAAGGCAACAGACAGCAAAATTCACTTACACTTTATAGAATAAAGCTGTAGTGCCAAGAAGGCTATTATTACAACTACATGAGAGAGCCATTTATGTCAACTGCCAGTACCTGGTGTTCATGTGACTGCAACTTGTTACAGGCTGGTGATTAATAATAATAATGAATAAATAGCATTCTTCTAATGTAATCCCAAGGAATATGCAAACAACTCAAGCTTATGTAGCACCAATGACATGCCCTACTGTAGACATTTTTCTGTACCTTCTGCCAATGGCCCTGCACTGGCCCTTGATTTGCCCTTGTATTCATATAGGATAATAAAATGATCATTTCCCATTTGTTGCACAAATAAATCATCTAAAAAGTAGTGAAAATGTGGCTAGTAGGTCCGTGGTTTTCAAATCTCAATCCTTATTTTAACTTCAAAACTTTTGAATTTCAAGGGCCTACATTTCTAAACTGTAATTGTAAAGTCCAATCCTCAGTGTTAATTTAACTCTCTCTGAGAACGTACAAATGGAGCCTTGCCAAATGTACTATAGGGTCCATTTATCAATCATTTATCTGGCCTCAAGGACCCCTGGGGGTCCCCAGACCTCATGCTGAAAAGAACCAGTGTTTTTTAGGTAACTAGCAGAAGCATTGTGTGTTTTTGTCTCAGTGCCAGCGGGCTCTGACACAGACACGCACGACGCAAATTGACATACCCCCCCCTCACCATGCTGGCTGTGTTTACAACGTAGGACTGTTGGGGCGGGTGTAAATCGAAACAAACCAATCACATCTTGTCTTTTGACAACTGACAAGTGGCTCAACCTCACACACCTCATCCCTCTCCTCACATCACTGTGCCGCTGTGATTGCATTGGTCTGGCCTGCCTGTTGGGGAAAAAAATGGCAGGCCAGCAGGCCAATCACAGGCCAGCGCTTCTGGAATACTCTCCCTATGTGCAGTCCGGGCCTGCTCTACAGCCTGCAGGCCATTTAGCAGGCCAGGCCAGGCCCCTGATGCGCAGTCCGGCCCTGCAATGAGGTCTCTTCTTGTGAACTACCTCATACTGTCTCACAAATCCACGAAATAAACAAAATTAGTGCACTATATTAAGGGATAACAATGCCCAAACAGCAACACAAAACAGGGCATGGATGAAGAAAAAGATGAAATCTAGCTAATGTTGGGATTCACAGGACCACATAGGATTTGCTATTTGTTAAAATCTAAACGGGACATTTGAAGGCTTTTTCCTCTGCATGCTCTTTGTCTTCAAACAAAGAGCTTTGTGACACCCATCTCCACAGGAGGTCTCACCTCACACGTCAGTGAGACTCAAGTCCCAAAACTTGATTGGACAGGACATGTGACTCTGACGTCACAGGCATCTGTAGAAGGTCTGCTCCCTTCAGACAAATCTCGCTCTTACTCGGGAACTGCGGAGCAGCCCACACCTTTTTCCTGCTGGGCCTGGACCAGCCCAGATGCTCAGACCCTTGCTCCTTGCCCTGAACTATCAAAGGTGAGGCAATTGATCACAGACTCTCTAACCTGAACCAGAAAGTTAGAGGTAGCACAAGGTTTGCAACTAGCTTTCCAGCAACAAGGAACTAAGTGAGTTAGCACCCAGCGTCTAACTCTGCAAGGACCCCGAGCGACTGGCTTCCTAGGATCAGAACCTTTGGAACAAGGACACAGCAAAGACTGCAGCTGGAACCACAGCTCTTCCCAGCCTTCTTCTGCCAGCTAACAAAGCAGTACACCACCAAGTGAGTCTTTCTCCCATCCACTCAAGGATTGGTAAAGTAACAACTGGGCATAGCTTCATCACAGCTTTACAGGCTAAGCAAGACTGTTTAACTTGTATGTAATTTAATGCTGTCATTGAGTTATTGTTGTGATTGTTTGCAGTTAGGTCATTGATTAAGCTAAGTGTTTAGTTTGCTAATACTGTTCACAAACAGATTCTTGCACACAACTAAACAATCTCTGCACTAATCCAGACTGTTTGTAACACAAATCACATTGACAAAGACTCATTAACAAATAGGCTTTCAACAGAGCTACACCCAACCAGGCATCTCAAAGTTCCTGCTTCTTTTCCTTTGTCTTTGTCCTGACCACACGGTCAGACAAACACCTCCCCCGACCTGAAGCCAGCTTTGATTTGTAGTCCTCTGTTGTCAGCCATTTTGTTTTGTAGGCCAAACGGCTCTTTGATCACCACACCTGCCTTTGTCTTTCTCTGTACACACACACACACACACACACACACACACACACACACACACACACACAAAGCTTGTATATAGTTAGTTGGAATTTGTGTGTTTTGTTTTGCTTTGCTTCTTTGTGAATAAATATAATTCTTTGGAATCATACCTGCTGTCTGTTTAATGTTGCACAAGAGTGAATGAATGGTCAATCTCTGCTGCATCAAGAACTCCGAACTCCTTCAGGCGCTACTGTTAATTCTGGTTGTTGTCATTAATTTAATTATTAATCAAAACTCTAAATTACATAGCGTATTTTATGAGACTGATATCTTTAACTGGCTATCATTTTCCCTTTATGGGAATGGTGCCCCACGAGGTGATTTAATGTTAATTAAGTCACATTATTTAACATAATTATTAATTATTTACGATAGCCAATTGACCCCAACATAATTGGTGCCTCTGTGTGATGCCCTAATATGTTGATCACAACATATTTGGTGCCGCCATGTGAGACCTAAAATTATGTTCCCACCATATTTGGTGCCTCCGTGTGAAGCCCAAATTTAAATCCCTACATATTTGGTCCCCCCTGGTGAGGCCTAATATGTTGATCCCAACATATTTGGTGCCCCTTGGTGAGGCCTAATATGTTGATCCCAACACTGACAATCTTAAGTGTGCACTGCATACCTTCATACCTCCATGCTCACCCATTACCATTATCCTCTTGGATTTTCCTGTCGGTTTCCTTAAAGTTTGTGTTCTGTCCTTGTAAGTTACCAACAGTCTAGCGGGAACAAGCATGCGGTGTATTATCCCCATGCTATGGAGCTTTTGTCTGACAGAGTCGAATTCTTTCTGCTTTTGATGTGGGTAGAAGCGAACTGGTTGAGCCTTGTAAAGGATTTCTTTTTTGGCTCTGGCTGCTCTTAAAACAGCCACTTTGTCCCTGTCATTCAGAAACTACATTATCATTGTTTGCGGGGGAGTGCCGGGCTCCCATCTCTGAGCTCTCTCCAGTATAAACTTACTAGGTGCTCTGAGCCCCAGTGCCTCCGGTACTCAGTTCTCAAGAAACTAGCAGGCGTCATTCCCCTCCTTCTTCTCCGGAAGATTAACCAGCCTCAGGTTTGAGCATCTGGACCGTGCTTCAGGGTCTGTAACTTTGTCTTCAAACTCCCTTTTCTTATCCTCAAGTGACCAAACTTTAGCCTGGAGGCTAAGCACATAATTTTCAGTATTGGAAATATGGACCTCTGTGTTTGCAATGTGCTCTGTACACTCACTCATTTCCATTTTATTTTCAACAAGATCATGGCTGATAATCATGCCCATACGGAATCTGCGCCCGCAGAACTCTGAAGATTTTCTTTTAGCAATATATTGCTGCTTGTAAAACTCAGAATGTTGTCACTGTCTCCTCCTACTCCTTGTGCATTTGTGTGACAATCATGTGTTGTATTCGGTTAGCATTAAAGTCACAGTTAGTGGTGTAGTGAGAATAAATGTCAAAAATAAGATTTACTGTTAATAGATTGTTAATAATTTTTGGTGTCTGCTCCATATTGAGCCTTCCATTTTAATGGTCTTGTGTCCCACATTTTGTTGACTGACTTTCCAGCAAATGTAACATTTTTTTCAAGTAGACATGATTAAATCAAATTTCTGATTCAAAGTTTCTACTAAAATTTGCTTGGTAGTTCTTTTTTGCCTGTTAGGTTTAAATGTATTGTGTGAGGTTATTTTTGTTCAAAAACAATTGTTATCATAAATTAATACTGTCACATTATGAGCAAGAAAATACAAAAAAGCAAGTCAACAGTATCTTATGCCTCATTTCCAATGCATGTTTCATCTCAATTCGACTTACTTCTGGTGTTCGTACTTTTCTTAGTTTTGTTTTCGACGGCACATAGTCCCCTGTCAGTGCAGGTGGGGTTCTTAGCTGACTATCATAGTGATGGTGTGTGAAACTGCTGTGACATCCTCCTCAACATGACACAGCACACATTGCTCCATCCAGGTCTTGCTGGATAACAATAATAATAATAACAACAACAATAAATTTTATTTATAATGCACTTTACATTCCAAGGAATCTCAAAGAGCTGGATCGTATCTGATGACATGTATGAAGTGTGCTCTTAAGCCTAGTTCACATTACACGATTTTCACCGCAATTTTGACGTCGCAGAGGATCTTGAGAGCCACCTTGGGTCGGA
The DNA here is from genome assembly GCF_006386435.1 of Epinephelus moara. Classification (NCBI taxonomy): domain Eukaryota; kingdom Metazoa; phylum Chordata; class Actinopteri; order Perciformes; family Serranidae; genus Epinephelus; species Epinephelus moara. The sequence goes on from NC_065514.1 coordinate 35,444,429, forward strand.
GGTGAGTCGGCAGATAGACTGCCCTCATGTGTGAACAACCCTCCGAGCCAGTCGCCAACTCTTCTGAGACTGGGACTGGCATGCTAGAAAACTGGAGAGGTGTGACACGACTGACAAAGTGCATCAGCCAATGAGAGGCGGGATACGTCCCACGTCAGCATGCAGGAGGACGGAATAAATGTGAGGAGGATAAGCCGGCAAGCAACAACAATAGCAGTGTCCACAGGAGCACGTAATGCGTGTTGTGTTTTGACCCAGGCTCTGATGGGCAGATCTAATTCATTTATTTTTGCTTTCACACAATTTAAATAACCCACCTGTAGCCAGATAGCGCAGGGTCAAGGACAGACATTCTCTAGGGGATAGGGCAAGTGTAAATCTGTTGTCTTACTTTGCGATGTACGGCTCTACCAGCCCAAGCAAGAAATCAAAGTCTTCCGTAGTCATCCGTAGCATTTGCCGAAAACCTGTTTGATCATTCAGCTATGAAAGGTACAATATTCTGGGTCAAAATACATACAGAGACTATATAGACAGTACGATGAAAGCTAATAGGCTAGCGGCACAGTGGCAATCGAGTTTCATCCACAGAACTCACCTCCAACTCTCTCTGCAGAGTTGACAACCTGCGCAATCTGCGTGCAGCAACCCATTCCTTTACTCAAATCACTTTCTTCTTTTCCTGTTTCTTCTCAGCACAGAGCAGGGCGCAAACAACCTGCAGAGCTCCAAGCTGTCGGACATCCATGTTGACAAGTAGCGCTGGGGAACTTCATAACATCCTGTTTTGGTCACACGTGACAACATGTAGTTTGGTGACGTCACCGCGTTATCTGGGGCTCTGTCGGCGAGGGCTCGGTAGTGAAATCTTGTGGTGTGCACACACAGGCCGTAACGTAGTTGGCGAGACTCCCGATGACAGAAACACATGTCACCACTGACACTGGTATGAACACTGAAAAGATTTCCGCGACTCACGATTGGTCGGCCAGTCGTGTAATGTGAACGTGGCTTTACTCGTGCAAGAGCTTTTATGTTGAAGTTAGTGACAATAAAATTTCTTGTCTCTCCTCCTGCTGAAGAAGTTCCAGTTCAATAGAGGCAATGGCTCACATGTCTTTAATGCCTCTGTAAATATATTGGCACTGGGTATGTATGATAGAATTGCAACAGAACTCACCTCTGCTAACAGGTAATGGGCCAAAAGTTACCCACAGACAGTTTTCCAGCAATTTAGCACTGAGAGAAAAGTTGCAAACTAACGTGTCCAGTTAGAAAAAGCATGCAAACAGTTAAGCTAGCACCATAAGTCAATGGGTTGCCAAGATGAGTCGCCGATGGTCACAGCTAATTTTAGATGGAGATGAAAAGAACTCTGAACCTATAGGAAACAAGATTTTTGGGACACTTTTGCTTGCAGGAGCTAAAGGACACTTTTAAATGATTGTATCAATGATGAGGTTGGAGAATTGGCAGCAGACAGGGAGAAAAATGTTGCATTTGCTGAGTTGATCTAGTGTCTGGATGATAAAAGTTTGTCACTTGTAATGTGAGAAGTAGCAGGCATGGACAGAAAGCATTTAAGATTCTATTGACGAGAGACTATTATGCAGGTGAAGGTAAGCTATCGATTTCTGGTTTTGCCAGTCCAGTCAGTGTATGATCTTAAACTGGTTTGATTTTATGCAAACTTGCTGAACCAACATTTGTCATTATAACACGTTCTGGCTAATTAAAATGTAGCCTACATCAGCAACCTGTGCTGACGTCATCACATGGTGCTAAATCCTAAGGTTTATAAGGTACCAAGGTACAACAGCATTAGTAAAGAATCCTGTAAGCAGACAGAGGTGTAAGCATACTGATATAAAGTATCATTTCATAAGATCAACTGTGAATGATGGAAAAATAAGTTTGGACTATTGCCCAACAGACCAGATGGTAACAGAGGTGATGACAAAACCTGCGACTAAATTTAAGTTAGTAAAGATTGCTACGTTTATGTTTGGAGGTTAACTATGTATGTGAAAATGTGCATAATGCAATGTAAAGAACCTAATGTATTTTTGGATTTTGTTATAAAAGATGACAGGGTGAGAGCAAGTGGGGGTATGACGTAGGGCTGGGCGATATAGCTTTGAAAAAAAAAACAGCAATATTTTTAGGCAATATCACCATACAGGATATTGTGATATTTTGAAATCTCCTCTAACCTACTGTAGACGACTAAAATACAAAATTATTAAATGAGTGACAGTTATAATAAAATTAAATAAAGTACTGTTACAATTATATAAATCAAAGTGGAACCACTGGTGCTTTTATTTTGAAGCGCTCGGCTCACCTCGGGCTGGAGGCGTTGATGTTTTTGCTTTGAACTTGAAGCTTCTGGTCAACAGTTGTGAGCAGTTAGCAAGGGCAAGGCAAGGCAAGGCAAATTTATTTATATAGCACCATTCATACACAAGGCAATTCAATGTGCTTTACAAGAGAAATACATTAAAAACAATAGATTATTAAAAACAAGAGCTAAAAGCAAGACAATAAATAGTTAAAAACAGTGCAGAAAATGCATTTAAAAAGCAAACATAAAGCAAAAGCAACAGCAGACAAATATAAATACAATAGCTAGAGATTATCCTAAGGATAAGTTACATATCTAGTTCACTGGTAAGCTGCAGTAAATAGTAATGCTTTAAGCCCTGATTTAAATGAGTTGACAGTTTCAGCCGACCTCAGATATCCTGGAAGTTTGTTCCACAGGCAGGGAGCATAGAAACTAAAGGCTGCTTCACCTTGTTTGGTTTTGATCCTGGGAACACTGAGTAAACCTGTTCCAGATGATCTGAGGGGTCTGGATGCTTCATAACGTACAAGTATATCAGAGATG